>NC_140580.1:493055835-493098335 GCF_964204655.1 Triturus cristatus | reverse complement strand
CAGCTTTACATTTTAAAAGAAAATTACTATTTATTTTTTTGCTACTTAATATTCATGATCATGGAGACTAAGCCATCTAAGAAAGTCCAATACTACTTCCTTCCTGAAAAAATCAGTTCTTATGTGTTTTCCAGCGCACTTCAAATTCTGAAATGTATGTAATTAAATAATATTAAAAGCCACTCTGTGATCAGAAAAGAGAATAAATGCAGGCTTGACTTATCATTCATTTTATACAGCAAAATAAGATGGCTGTGAGGGGTGTGAAGGCAAAAACAACACAAAGAGCTTTTGTCTTTGCTGAATGTAGACTCAAAAGCCACCCAGGACATTAATATGTGGCCTTCGTTTACTAGTCTGTTAAGTCATGGACTTATAACGAAGCTTTGTAAACAAAAGATTAAACTGAATCGAGCTTTAGAAAATGAAAGGAAAACAAGAGTAAAATAATCACAGATCAGAGTGGGACTGCTTAGATTGAAATCAGTACAGGCTACTGGAGCGGAACACGTTTAATTGAACTATTTCATTATGCAGGAAGTTTATGTACATCTTGTAGCATCTAAAATATATGTATCAGTGGAATGTTTGCTTTCATTTTCAAACTATGTTTTTACATTAAGACAAAATGAAAACAGGCAATGTTTACCCTAAATAATTCATCTTTTCTTTCGCAAACACTATTCAATCATACATTCCTCATTGACATACAAGACATTTAGCCTTCATAAAACCATGCAGGGATAAAATGGAAAGAAAAGTTTAACAATTAAGTTAATAACGAGTGGGTTGCTGAATTACAATGATGTAATGCATGCACATTAACAGGGCCACCCTATGACCTTCTCATCACTATGGTAACCTACCAATCATTGGTATTGGAGCAGGAGCTGCCCTCTGGAGCAGCCCTCTGAGCATTTTTCGACTTTCTGTTTATATTATTAGCTGTGTCCCGCAGAATGGACCAGTAAACCATGCTTCTACAGTAAACTGGTCCAAGTCAGTCTGCCTCAGAAAATGTCACAAATGTGCACATGATGCAAACACAATAAAGAAAATGTTCTGGGGTCATCTAATTTATGGACAGCATACGCTAACGTGGCAGCAGGTATAAAGCAGTATGACCTTCTTTGTGAATACACATTTTCACACTGAAATTTGAAATGACCTTTGTGTTAATTAGGTAAGAACATCTAAGGTTCTCAGAACCATTATGGTCACATCAGTAGTAGAACATAGAGGCAAATATACCTCGTGTGGTTGTGGGTCAGAAGAGGTAGGCCAATGTTTGCAACATATATTTGATCCACTGCAATAAGCTGCGGTTAGTCCATAGTCACAGGGCAAGCTTTTGAGATAGTGATATTTATGTAATGCCATGTTGGTATTTGGAACCTTAACAGTCAAAAACACAGCTCAGTCTCAGTACATACTTACTGGTATATAGGAATGGAACCCAAAAGAGGGTTGTGAGAATACACAGATTTTCAGGTTTGTCCTGTTTTAGATAACCATTTGGCAATGACTGTGTCATTACAGAATCTGGTCAATTGAAACAGAAATTGGTTCTCTCTCAGGTCTTTATATTTTGGACACCAGATGCGGAGGAACTTCTTTTTAGATTATTTTATGCACCTGCCTAGGGCATTTACAAAATGTGCAATTGAGACATATATGGCATTAATGCCTAAAAGGCGTCAGATGATGCAATTTGAAACTGATATAGTCGATATTGTAGAGCACCCAGTCAAGATGCCTAATCAACAAAAATAACATCACCAAGTCTAAATGCCACTACCATACGAAATGCATTATGAAAGCCAGCAATGAAAGCAGTGCAGTCTTTCAAACTGTCAATCACTCTGTTAACCTACCACTTACTACCGGCATCTTACATTCAATACTGAAATCTAATGAAATTATTCAATAATGTATTCAGAAATTAGCACAATTGGCCAGCCATTAACTGTATCAATGTCCACACTTAGAAGTCACACATCCTATCCAGCAGTATTCCAACTTGGTGCCTTTTCAGACCTCGACAATCCATCCTTACTTCCATAATAAAAACATGGAAAATGGCCACCTAAGATTACTAACTTTATCACTCCTCTGACATTAAAAGGCACTCTTAATGGTACTCATACGTATCCCCAGCATCAACAACGTTCCCCAAGCACCAACCAAAATTCTCCTCAAAGAAGCAAACCTCATCCATGATAAACTATTACCCTGCCAATCAAATCTTTTTCCCTGTTAGCAGACAATTGCCAGATAGCTTCATTAACAACTTTAATAATTATCAGTTACATGAGGCCTGTTTGGTTTCCATCCATAATGCAGCTCAAATTGTCACTGCCCAGGCTCTGACAACTATCCCCTGCATCTCAGAACTCCCCTAACTGTTGGTAGCACTAACCAACTTTGATTGCTTATTGCTTGAAAACCTTTCTTTTGGTGAGTGCATCAATAAAGCTGTCTGCAAATAGGTACCTCAATTCAGTCGGACTGGTAGCAATATCTTCAAATTGACTCTTCATCATGTTCACACTTCTCAGTCTCTTGTGGAATATTACAGGATTTAATATTGACCCTCATGCTATTCACAAACCTGGTGTAATGCATGCCCAACAAGGCATGTTAATAAACCAGTATGCCAAGAATACTTGATTGTATATTAAGGTGTCACTAGCTAAGAGCATTCATTGCCATGATGCACTCTAAGATCAGATGTCACTGTCTTCCTCAAACTCAATCCTATGAAGAAAGAAGGTGTTCTCATCCCAGCACCAGATTCAGACAAGGATCACCAATATGAATCTCAATGGCTTTTTACATTCCTTCTCATCTAAAGTCAATTACCATGGTTTCTAGTTAGTAATGTCTGTCCTTCAAAAATCTTTTAGTGGCACACTTTTCTGCCCAAAATCAGCCTTTTAGTTAGAACTAAGCAGCTTACTACAACTTCTTAGAAACTGTCAAAAATATTGCCCTGTCTCACATTGGCAGAGTCATGCAAAACCGTCAACACTTCCAAATTCCACCTTGAATCCAGTAAAATACATCCTATTTTCATGGTGAAATATGAACAGATCATACCCACTCTAAAATAAATCTGTGAGTGTCCCCAGCAGATAGACTGCTTAGATTTCACTGCAAATCTACAAAGCAATCTACATGAACAAGCCAGAATGACTTGCAAGCAACGTACACATCTCCAAAGGATCACATGCTTTTATTCAATGCTTATATTGCAAAACCTAAATTCCCATACCTTCGGCATGGCCTTCCCCTTAGACTCACACTGTCTCCCTCCCTGGTACACTTAAAAAAAACTAAAAATACACTGATTTCCATCTTCTTTCACTTCTCAAACTAGCTAGCCACCCTTGCCCCTCCTTATCCATCCATGTGCTCCCACCATTTCCCTCCAATCTTAAAAAAAAACACCCTGCAAGCAACATATAACCATTCATTCAGGTAATGTACTCCATTTGCAATATGAAGCATTCCATAATCTCCATGATAGAGAAATACTCCAATAAATGTAAATGCCACTAACTCATTTTCATATAAGTCCATTCACTTTTCAAAGTCACAATGCATGTCTTTTTCAAGTATATTTATTTACACATAAGATATGTGTGACTGCCGTTTCCAGTTGAATTCCATTTCAAAGGCATATAGACTACCATCCTCAACAAAAAAATACAAAACAGACATAGGCGAGGAAACATCAAAATGTAATCAATATACACAGGGGTGTGTATAAATGGCAATAATTGGTATTGCAACTGTGTAATTCAAATTTATAAGTAATTGATAAATGCATGAAAATATAAAGGGAGCTCTTATTCCAAACAGCCCTTCTCATGCCCGAAAAATGAGTGCAGTATAATGATAAATTTAAATTGGGAATTGCATTGTGACACGTCACAAACTGATAAATTTTAGATAGTGGTAAGATAAAAAAGTAGAACAAAGTTAAAAAGAGCTACAACCACTGTCAGGCAAAACGACTCATTTGACTTAATGTGAGAATTGGAATCCATGACTCATTTTCACTAGCTCAGATACATAAACAATAGCATATAAGTAATGTGCAGGCAAGAGTAGTACAAATATTTTTGCATAGAACAATGAGTTCTATTCCAGTATTCTAGCAAATGAAGTTTGCGCACAATTACAGATATTACACTAATGTATAAAAGTTGTAAAACAGAAAATGTTAAGTACATTTTATTATATCATAGGCTTTAAACCTTTCTTCCTTTGTTATCCAGATACATACACCAATGTGTTTTTAATATCCTACAGCAACAACAGCCAACAAATATGTTGTACTAAGCATTGTTTTAATATATGTAATGGTATGCATCATACATGCTATCAACCAGATAGGAGTACATCATTAGATGCTGTGGTAGGTAGAATGACACACATTGTTAAGACAGTGTAAATAGTGCCCATTTATATTTCACAAAAGTAGCATTGAAACAGCCAATGCGTTTCGTCTACTGCCTGTGGACTTCATCAGGGCATGATCAATTGTCGTGTTGGTTTTGCCATAAAATCACCAAAAATGTGTCTCGGACCGTGAAAGGTCAGGAGGTTAGGGCCTGTCTACTCACAGGGAGACACCGAGTCACTCAGCCACGACTGATGCTTATCAAGGTGTCTGGTTTGTATTGTTTCAAATATCTGCACTAGGATTTTCAAGCAGCCCTAGAAACATGAAGGCCTAATAAGACATAGTGACGCATCACCAACTGTGAATTACACAGCTTGAAACAACTTTTCAAGTCACAGGCAGTGGACGAAACGCGTTGGCTGTTTCGAGGCTACATTTGTGCAAAAATAAAGAATACTTGGCACACAATGTGGATGGCATGGACTAACTTACTGAGGAAATCGGTATCTGTGGTGCACTCCACATTTGTGGATGAACTAGTCTTGATCTTTTGATCGCTCTCTGGGAGTAGCGGGAGCAAGTGGAAGTGCACACTACGTGGCTTAAAACTACAGATTTTTGGAATTTGTTTGGGATATTACGAGGGAGGTGCGGTTGCTATTTAGGCTTGCTGTTTCATTGTTGTCAGTGCCCGTTTATATATTAAATTCTGAATAATGATCAATGTACTTGGGCAGTCTGTGGCAATTTTAAATATTTAATTTATGGTAATACTTAGATACTGGCAAAATATAGAATACTTTTGCAGTATTTTGGGAATTTCACATTAAACTTACTATGCCATGATGTGTAACTGCACTGCCATTCGCAACAAAATTATAGTGCAGGAGCACAGGAACCATGCAACAACCAGATTGTGAGCAGCTGTTTTTCGGGCAACTGTGTTTATCACGCTATTTTTAGCACGAGATGCGTCTTTGCATCAAAAATTGCCATGAGGATGATTTTCGCGCTACATAGTGCATCGAAAGACAGATTAAAATTTCACCTAATTATGCATAATTTCACAAAATTTTCCTCAGATTTTTTATAGTTACGCAAAAGCAACTTAAGCGAGATTCACACATTCTTACTAATATTGTTACTCTTATAAAGAACTCTTTCTTTAGTAGTTAGTCTTGTAATGGTCTTCTGATGCCTACACAGTTAGGTTCACCACAGAGAAAACTATCACTAAAGACTATGGCTCAGATTTAAATAATGACCCTCATTGGTATTAGTAATTTGAGTCATTCTCTAGCTATGGGGGAAATCAGATTTACATAACCCAATTAAGGTTGTGGAAGTGGAAGAAATAAAACAATCATACCCTAAACCGCAGACTATCAGGACACAGTTGAAATTCCTTTCTCAAAACATTATTTTCTTACAACTTCGGGTGTAATAAACACATGCCCACCAAACATGAAGTGAACAATCACACCCCCTCTTCCAGTCACAGTATAAATTTATTGTAATGCCTAAAACTACATTGGATTGGTGTGCTAATATTGTTGTTCAGATGCTACCTTACAAGGCAACAACCAATATAGCTTATTGCCATCTATTGGATTCATTGACCACAGTCAACACTAAATATACATGAAATATGTTTCCATACTTGATCCATAAATGTTAAAAGCTAGAACATAAATACCTTATTATGAGAACTGTTGGCAGAGTTACCATTTTTCAGAAATTACTAAAACTGAACTAAAGTACTACATAAATATCTTTTCCACAATGCATTGTAAATAATGGCACCTTTGGACAAGACCAAACAAAATCTAGAACTTAGGTTATGCCATACAACTATTTGGAAGCTGAGTGACCCTTCATTGTGTAGTGCTCCTAAGTAAGAAGCATTTATGTGGCACCTTCCAATTTTCTATCTGCCTTTATAGAAGTGTGCAGCGATGTAATGCTTTCTCTACGTCATACAGTTATATATGGGTGGCCTTCACCAAAAGAAAGTCTTTGGTTAGAACTACCACCTGAATACCTGAAATCAATTAGCACTTTATGTGGAATATGGAATGCTTAGCAGTTCAAGTCGTTTAAAATCCTGTGGGTAGTGAAATTAGAAGAGGCAACTGCCAAAACGCCACAAGAAGTTCCTATTGTTCATAACATAGAAGGCACAGAGGCAGAAGCGAAGTGGGAAAGCAAGATTTTGGATCAATAGAAGTCATAAATACAAGAGGCCTCTTCAAACATACAGGTCTGTATGAAGGTGGGGCGAAGAGACACACAACACCTTATAAAAATAGCTTGTTCCATCTTCTCTTTTATAGCCAATCTAGTTTACTGGGAAAAATCACAAGAATCACAGATATGTGCAGTCAGTCAACTTAAAAAACTGTAAGTGAATCCATGGCTCTATAATGCACAACTGAGAAACCAGGAGCCACCTGATTACTAGCTGAGACATCTAAAATATGGTTGCTTATTCACAGAGTTCGGTAATATTACAGGACTACTTCACCCAGCAATCAGGAAATATTGTCTCCCACCAGGGTCTTTAACTTGCAACACTGACACACTGTGGCACTGTGTTGCAGTTACAATATGTATTCCATCAGATAGTGGCTTTATTTAAAGTTTGGTGGACGGGATACTCCATCAAAACATGGAATTTATCCCATCCACCATAGTAGAAGTGCCATAGGCTGTAATGAACTTGCAATATGATAGGCAGGACATCCACCACGTTTGTGACAGAGCATCCCGTCCGCCAGTCTTTAATTAAGGCCCATAAGGTTTCAACAAGACTGAGTGCCTCCTTAGACTCTTAGAAATACACTGCCCACCTGGACTTACTCACGTAGCTGCCAAGTGAAGCCCAAAGGGCTGTAGGTGCACTCTGCCAGTTCACAGAAAGCCTCAGAAAGCTACCAAACGTGAGCAAGCCCTGCCGGGGCATAATGTACACATCAGCCTCCCACTAGGTGCGGGGGCCTCCAGCCATCTAGACATAAAAGGAGCCCCCTGAACTTGTCAGCTCGAGAGTATGGGTATTGAGAGGGACCCCCTCACCATTCCGTGAGGGGGGGCCCAATGGTTTCCTTATGCCACTAGAGCCGTGTTCAAGATCTATTTACTATATGTTGGTGTATATAAAAAAAACTCTATAAATGCCATAATATGCAATCTTATAACCTGGAAGCATTAAGCCAATCTCAAAGTTCACAAGCACATTTAGTATAGAATTCCTTATTACTGACCTTTGGTAACCTTTCTGGATCACCTGGATGTCGTGGAATGACTTTCTGCAACCTCTGGAAACCGTAGTCGATGGTTGGTTCATTTAGCGCTGTAAAACAATTAAGGATATTCCGTTTAATTTGAATATATCTCAATCGGCTATTTCCTGAAATGCTAACAGAAAAGTGATACTGATCCATTAACGTTCAACTACATTTCATTTACAGTATTAGACGTGACATTTTACTTTTCAGCAGAAACTAAACGGCTCTCAAAATCAAGAAAGATTTGGAAAATAGAAACAAAGTCAGAAAACGTCAAATGTTTTTTTTTTCTGTTTTACTACAGAAATAGAATTATGCAGGCCACACGTGGCAATCAAGACAGGCACGGTGTACTGGTGCATCACGGCTGCTTTCCCTGCCAACTGTGGATTTATGGGAAAGTGGCAATTATGACATATGTCCAGCCATTTCTTAGCTGCAGATTTATCCCTGTGGTCCTTTTTTGTCCAACATATTGCCTGAGCACCAAGCAGGCAGTAGGAACACTTAATCTTGCAGAGCTTTAATAATCAGTGAATGGCTGCCTACAAACTGATGTAGGGCACTATCATTCTAAGGCTGCAGTGCCCTGGCCTCATGAAACTACAGGCCACAAAGAGTAATTCATCTTCACCCCCCTCCCCCCAAATTGTAATTTTGACTATGAACTGTGCTTGGTCATAAATCAGGAGCACATGGTGCTGTGGAGAGTGCATGATTCACGGCCCTGCCTCAGTTGGACTCCACACACTGTGTTTAACAAGCTTCACAAGGAGCCACAGGGCTGTGATGTAGCACACCCCGACGCAAACAAAAACTGCGCCGGCGGGCCCAAGGACTCGAGTTAAGATGAAAATACTTATTAGAGTATATGACGTCTTGATGTGGATACTGTTTTCAGCAGGGCAGCTCCAGAGTGCATAGCTGACATAAATCAATGGGGTTTTCTGAGACTAATAAGAACTGCCTTCTTCTATTCATTACCTAGCCTGCAATTTAGGCCATCACTCATTAGGCAGCGTGCAATTTCATGATTAGCACCAGGCAACTCTGCATGTTTGCTGGGCACACGTGATGTGATAAGTTTACTAAAGAAGGGGCAGGACAAACTATGAACATATAACACCCCCACCCCCAAGTCAAACCTGGCCACTATGTCTAACAAGGGCTCCATCTCCATCTATGTGCACACAGAGCATCGTGCAATCAATGCAAGGAGGCTCACACACATGCACTCGATAACATGACACAAAGTTGAAGACTGCGATCTGATTTGACATTCCATCATGCAACCCGGAGACAAAGGTCTGCTCCGGAATGTGAAGTAAGACATTCTCTTGTTAATAAAGCATTGATCCGCTATATTGATTTTACATGACATGGCTTTTGCTGGGATTTCGCCTTCCTTCTTTGCAAATAGCGATGCTCTTCAAAGTGCCCTGGCGGATGTGACATGGCAAAATTTCTAACTCTCTGTGATGTAAATTCTATATGTGTAAAACCACTTCATAATCAGACCATTAATCATCAGAAGCTGTCAGCATTGACTTTGGGGACAATTTGTCATGCCATTGCCTGGGCCTGCACCAGTGTGTCAAGCAAAAGCATTTAGTGTGCTTGGACAGGCGAGTCTCTAATACCGCTCCGCAAAATGACTCCTTCCAGGAAGATGAAAGAAAGTGCTGCATTTCTTGATTAGTGAACAATATCGTGGCACGGGATATTTGTGAACAGCATGTCACTGCCTCTTCCGCTTTTCACTTAATCACAATGATGGTTTGACTTAATGAATCGGGTCTGATGAAAGGTGATCTGGAAAGGCGGGAAGCCTACAACCATTGATTTCATGCAAATGGAACTTGCAGGTGATAGACACTGTAAAGTTACATTTGACAGGCTTTATAACTTGCAATATTCACACACAGTTGTCACAGAAAAGAAACTGCAGCATTTATAGTTCACAATATAAACGTACATTTTCCTTTCTAAATTTAGAGTTAAACACCTGAGAGAGGTGAAACGCATCAACTGAAAAGAACATTTTGTTTCACGACGCTGTGGACAGTGCAATGTTTTCTACATTTGCCTGTTTTAATAGTACACTTGCCTGGCTAAAATCGAAATTCTATTCAATAGCTTAAAGCACCTATTTTGAATTTCACATGCAATCAAAAGTAAAAATAAAACGGCAGTAGTTGCATGCGTTACGAATTCTTACAGATGTGTGTTAGTTGGTGGTGTGATTGCTCAGTATTCCTGTGTACTACACACAACAGCTGTCACTATGAGGAATGACTAATGATAATAGCGTTAACCCATATTGACTCCATCCTCAGCTCTCCATATGCAAACTGTATCACGGAGCTCCTTAACAACATGTGGAAAAGGAGAGGAAAATAAACATACAGCCCTGCACATACATCCAATCAAATCCTTACTGTGCCGGGGTTGCCAGTCCAGCCGAGCTGGGGCAAGGAATTGGCACGTCCCACCCACTCCGAGCCAGGCCAATCAATACCACTTTCCTGTTTTAGAACTGGGTAATTATGAGGTGGAGAGATTGCCTGACCTTTCACCTGCACTGCATTACTTTGTTGATATTAAGATAAATTGCCTGATTTTGGGTAAACATATGCTGCAATTCAAACTGTCAGCACTGGTTTGCTCAGGGATAATTTGTATTGATCTCCCAGTTTCTTCCCAATTTTGCTTACTGACCTCGTGGATAATTAGAGAATGAGCCCTGGGTAAGCTAAAGTCGTGGATGAAAAATAAATATTGAAAAGAAAAAAGAAAAATGTATTTCATGTTAATATGTGCGGACATTACTCTATCCTTATATTAAGTAGAATCTGATGATTGTGAAATATTGTGGTTGGTCACTGAGATATACTGAAAATAATTATTTTTGAACATACATAACCACATCAAATGACAGTCTATAGAGAATTTCAATTACTATAAAAATATCTCTTTGAAAGTAAAATGTGAATCTAATATTGTCTCCTTCAGTAATGGATATTGGTCAAAAACGTAAAAGCACTGCATATCAAAAAAACTGCATCTGATATTATGATATATCCGTGAATGTGTGTGTGTGAGTGTGCGTGTGTTTGTGTGTGTTGTTTTGTGTGTGTGAGTGTCTGAGACTCTGCAGCAGAGTAATACTGTGTGGCATACTATGAACCAAAGGACAAAGTAAATAATGTGAAACTAATGCATACATCTGTTAACTGAATAAAATAATTATATAAAAATGAGAACTACCTCAGTCTAATACCTGTTCATGCAAATAAACCATTCAGCTCCTGTAGGTAACATTTTCACTGCCTTCTTTACATACTCGTGAGCGTTAGTCCTTATCTCTTCAGCGTTTATTCTCCTCAGTCATATGCAATGGCTTTCTGGCCAGACTAAGCCCCACCTGATGTGAATCTATCTGCCAAGGAATAACTAAAAGTAACTAACAAAAATAATTCCCTTTCTCACATTGCTTCACCTGAAGATCTCAGGCTCTACATATGTATTTGATTATGATGTTGCTCTTAGGTCGGTGCCCAAAATACCTTTCTTATGCTGAAAATAACATAATTCACCCTACTGTTATATCCAAAATGCAGGTGCCCTGTCTCCTGTTGCCCAGAGACAGTATCCTATTACACCACCTTCTGACTCTGTTGATCCAATGATGGATTTTTCGTAACTTCTATCTGAAATCTGTCAATTAATGAAATTGTACTGCAGTGCTGTGCATATACAATGCCTAGGTTCCACACGTTCCATCTTGTCCTTTTTCTTAGGCCCTGATAAGTTTTATTTTTTTGGAAGTGATGTACTGTTTTTGACTGTCTCATTTTTAAAGGCCCGGCAGCAGACATGAAAGTGAGGTTGCATATATAATAATAAATGGGAGGCTTTGTGGTCGATGAGGCGTGTCCTACCAGTGCCCTTTATTCAAGAGGTGGCTTAGATTCTCTTACGCATATAAACTTTCGGTAATTAGTTATTCATTGTTGACCAACACCTCCACTACAAAGGGGCTGACAATGCTATACAGTTTACCATTTTACCTGAGCTGTTCTCCTTTTTTAAATAAAGAACTGCCTAAATGGGGTGAAAGATATATACATACATTCACAAGAATATTGTACACTGGCACAATTGCTTAGCATAAGGATCACCCTGAATAACCAATGCCCTATTTATTTGTGCTTGCCCTGAAAGCATGCGCACACTTGCTTTTGAGGGATATTGGAAACAATAACCCTTCAAATAAGTATCAGTTCTAGCACCTTTTATGAATGCAGACACAGAAGGATCAATTTCAGATCCATGATAATCTTACCCACTCCTACTTTAGTTGAAGCATTCCTCCATCCATGGGCATATCTTCCTGCTGCACTATTCAGGGGTTGAGTTCTGCTGACTTGGGAAGAACAACAGAACCTTGCACTTAGAGTAACAGAAATTGATTTGAGCGAATGTCTTTTCATGGTTCTGCCATGCCACAAATGTCCTCTTCTTCTCCGTTGCTGAACTCAGTCTATTTTAAGATGCCAGTTGGAGTTTCAATGCCACTCTGCTCTATGTCTGGTTTCCTGGGGCAGACAGTTTCATTTCAGTTGTAAGATCCCTTAGCTCTTCTTTTCTTTCACGGTCAGTAGGACTGTGTGTGGCCATGTTCCACCATGGAGAATCATCAACTTAGAAGCAGTCTTTGTGAAGATGGCCTCATTAGGAAATTCACATAATGTAAATGTAATCACTTCAAATCAGTATTTGGCAGGTTGCAGGGGACCTACTGTCTCTCCTTACACCATGCCAGTGATGATTATTTGGAGGTAATTTGTAATTTGCCATGTAAATGTCATTCTCTCTCAATTAAGATTTAGGTCAACTCCATATTCTGAATGATCACCCTCTACCTATTTATAGTTTCAATGTAAAAACACAATTTCCTGCAATAACATACAATGGTATGCCATTCTTTTCCTAGATGGGCTTCCCGAAGGTGACTGGTTAGATCTCAGTCATCATTGGTTTCTTGGAATCTGCCTTAAGACCAATGTAAATATTGACGATATAGACAGTTCAATAACAAAATTTGATATTTCTTTCAAATATACCAGAGAACAAGAGGGTCAAAATCATTCTGTGTACACAAGGAAATCATGTAATGTGCAACGGTATTCAAAATAGCCAAATGACTTAAAGAAATATTTGGTGAGGGCTGTTTAAGTATTGCTGTGAGTTTTGCAGGTGTAATTGTGATTTAGTTATATGTTTCAAAATGTCACTGGTGACCTACGCTGGGAAAACAGGCACGTTAAACCTTTTTTTCAGATAGCGTAAACTCGTCTTGATAAATGGCTAAATCATCTTAGAAGGAGGCTAGCTTGATGATATGGTAATGGATGTGTCCCCTAGATTGCCTCTGCAATGGGGAAACAAATGAGTGATCAATGAGGCAATTGACACATGTAGGAATGCTGGAAAGAGTGCCCCTTTCAAGCAATGATTTACATTTTCTTTTCCCTGTAATAAGCTACTACTTCAGCAACAGGATATCCTTGCATGAGGACTCATTTTTCCCATGTTGTCACCTGCAGGACAAGCTCTATTTGTCAAAACACCTAACAAATAAAGGAAAATCCTCATACTGAGACTGTGATGCTAAATCCATTCCAAGGAAAGGTATAGGAGTGTCATGTGTGCTTCACACAGTTGTCAATGGCCCTTGTGCCTAGCGGCAGATATCCTGTCAGTCATGGTTTTACAGTAAACACCATTAACAATGCTGCGACTTGTGTTTCCACTTTCCTTTATAGGTAACTGTTTAAAAGTACCTGCATGTTCATTTCTGGTGTTTTAGAGCTGGGTGATTATGAGGTGGAGAGATTGCCTGACCTTTCACTTGTGCTATAAAATAACAGGACTAAATGGAAATACCCTGCTAACATCAAGTCATTTGACATCTATTAACTTCCATGAACCATCACTCAACTCCGCTGGATTCCCAAAGCAACATGTAGAAATGCAAAGACCCATTCAGTCCTACACTGACTTAGTAGGGAGAAGCATAATTAATACCCCAGAGAAGTATATCAATTCAAAAGACTGGGAGAGGAACAGTGACCAATGAATCCCATTTTCAATCAGAACTTCCTTCACTGGCAAACACACTAATGCTCAGAATTAGTATGTGGTAGAAAAAGTAGTTAGCTTGATATAGAGTGTTAAACAGTGTGAAGTGATGCATCATTCCAATTCTGTGTTTAACTTCTTGGAAAATCATGGCCTCATCAATCCATATAGGCCTGTCTTCATTACAACTGTTTTTCTGTCTGCCAATAAGAGATGATGGCCTAGACCTCTTCACAGTCATTCTGGTGACTACAACAGTACTCCCCAGCAAAAGTTGTGGAGGAAATAATTATATGTGGCAGTCCTGTACTATGAGAGTAGAAAATGGGTGTGACGATGGTATAATACTGATCTCTCAGGATTCGTTTGACCAAGCAATTTTTGAAATAATTATTGATTTGTGATGAAACACCACAAATCAAGAATACTCTATAGGTAGATCCTGTTAAATAAATAAACTGCCAAAAAAGGCCTGGAAAGAGTGTATCAAAGAACAGGTACCATATAAACAACAGAGATTAGGCATTGTGATCTGAGTCCAAGTGATAGGGGGTTTAAGATGTAAAAACATTCCATAAATAAAAACAGACTTCATACATATGGCAGATATAATATAGTATTAGTGACTTCCAGCTAAACTATCATCAGTAACTAACAAAATATTTGATCTCAGTCGAAAACTGGCTTGGTCTTCCTAAGGACAGCGAAGATTCGATAGACACTAATCAGGGTAAGTAGAGAAAACAGGTCAAGGATCTGGAGAGATCTAGGCCACATCTGCAGTTCTCCTACAGTAGTCATGTAGTGGCACAGGGCTCCAGCAGGGCAACGTGTAATGCAGGCAGGGGACAGGAATGCAACCTGCCTGCATTTCAGGGCCCAAATGCTCCACTCTGTAAATGGAGCATCAACATTAGCATACACAATTACATTTCTACCGATAACCATCCAGACATCTACTATATAATACTTATTAAACCCATATTCTTTCGAGATTATGGTCTATAAGGTAGTACAATCTGTTCTATATGCATCAGGTGAAATAATTTACAATTACTTTTCTGTAGCACAAGGAAGTTCATGGGGTTTTCTTTATAAAGAAGATAAGTCGGATTACAAATCAAGTCAAATCATACATGCTTGCATGTTTTTAAAATCACCAGTCTGAAGCAGATGAATTATTCTTCCCAGAGTCCATTAATCCTAACGCCTATTTCTAAAGCTGAAAATGAAATGTGATCACGGTGTTGTATATGGTGTTAGAATCAACAGAAGCTGTTGGGTGACTGATTATTCATCAAAACCCAGTAATGAAAGACTTTATAGCCTTTTACTAACACATGAGACCAAAAAGAGCACGGATTGCTAACCATGAACCCTAAGATAACTGATGCAACTTAGCACTGGGTTTTAATTTTAGGTAGGGCAAGCCGAATTATTAAATTTTATTTTATTTATTTTTTATTTTACAGTGTTTTATATAGCTCGAACTTGACCCGAATCGGGTATCAAAGCGCTTTACATAGCACCAGTTGCATTACATGAGGACACATTCATTCATTTTTTTTTTTTTGTTAGGCACGGGGATATCAAGTGATTTGCCCAGAATCACAGGATGTTCAGCGTCATTGCTGAGACTCATACATAGCTCAGAATCAGTTATTATGTTTAACCAAGTTAAACACTAGCCTATGTGAGGTGTAAACATTGAGTCGCTGAGACACTAAACACAACGCACAGCACTTCAATGAGCAGAGGTATTTGAGAGTATTTGTTAAGTGTATTAAATATTTCAAAACGGAATACCACCATGAGCATTATGACAGCCTAAATTACATTTATAAACCAGTTTTGTACTCTAGTTGAACACAATGGTAAAATGTATTTTAGGGCAGACTCCCATCGGCTATTTCCAATGATACAATTCAGTACCAGTTACCTCTGATTATACTCTCAATGTGTTCCCTATGAAATATTTGGCATGCAAATGTTTACTTATTTACACAAAGGCTGATTGCCTCCAAAATTTAATTACGTTTGCTTTCTTAGATGTGATTCAAATTTAACTACAACAGACTACAGAGTGTAAAAGAGATGAACGTGTGTGAAAAATTATATCATTTAAAAATGTCAGATTACAAGCCAGTTGTATCAAAAGTCATAAAACAAACCTCCCTTGTGAAATTTCTCTTTATTAATCATGCCATTAGATATTAACATTCCTCATTTACTGGAGGGCCTTTTATCTCTTTCAAATACATTATTCGTCCTTTTAGAGATAAACTGTATTAATATCCATTTGAGTAGGCTACCGCTGCCTAATGCATAGTAATTTTTGTTGGAGAGCTTTTATTTTAGAATAAGAAAATTACACAGCAATAAAACCTGAAGGAATAAGCAGCTAGAATAGTAGGAAATCACATACCATGCTAAATGAGGCAAGCAATCAGACAACCTCTGAAAGGACCAGATATCCTGTTATCAGATGCAGGCCTATATCCAGAATTGGCCATACAAATAGGGACTGACACAACCAAATACTCTCCATGGTTCCTACACGCAGAAATAGCCCACAGCTCAAAAAGGATACATATTTAAATGCACTGGAGTGCACTGAAGTTAATCTTGTTACCTTACATGCATTAAAGGCATAACAGAAGAAACATTCTAAATATTTAAGTCATGGCAGTGTGCTGGGGGATTAATCATAATGCAATTGATAACATTTTAACGGTCTGTGATGTCAATTCAAGTTGGGATTGCTGAAGCTAATGTGGCAGCAGAAAATGATAGCAGGCACTTTGCTTGCCGCCGTGATCAGAAAAAATGAAATCCACCTGCTACTATTAGAAATATATCAGTGGACAGTGTTTGAAAGATTTTCTTTACTGTTTCTTCCACAGTCCATATTTTTTTCTGTCTGATATTTCCACTCTCGGTGACCAGACATACACAAATAGACACACACACATATTCATAGCAACACAAACTTCATTATGCTATATATATATATATATATATATTTTTTTTTTTTCTCCAAATCGCTCCTGCAGCTTGAAGAAGCACTCGACAGTCAGGTAAGTGAGCCAACACTTTATTGCGAAAATGAAGATGGTCTTCCACCCGTTATTTCAATCCTTAAGCCTACGCGTTTCGGAGCTGTGCGCTCCTTCTTCTTGGGCTAGTTGGTGATTGCGGGGTAAGCAGTCATCGATGGCGTCCCATGGTTCGCTTCGCCTTAAGAAAAAAAGTGAATCCCGTTTCAGCTATAGTATCGCTGGTTCGCTTCACCTTTAGTAGCACGCGTATCCCGTTTGTAGTAGCGTGATGTTCACTGGGACCTGTAGTTTCCATCTGCCGCATTATCACCCACAGTGGGTCCCGCAACTTTCCAACAATTAAAAAGGGGTTCAGGGGTGCAGTACAGTTCCTCTGAATTACAGGCACTCCAGTGCGCCCCGGATGAAAAGGCAACACCTTCATTAGTGTAATGCCCCTTGAAAAAAGTGCGCAAAACGCAAAAAGGAGGCAGGGTAGAAACACCCTGACTTCCTAGGTCTGCTTAGGGGGTCCCACAAGGACCATCTGGGCCCACCAATTTTATTTTTATTTTTTTTAAATGGGAAGATGCGCGCAGGGTCTGTGGATCCTGCGGATTAAAAAAAAGAAAAAAAACGAAGCGTGGGCTCCTGCGTTTCATTGGTAATTAGCCCCTGGGGGGGGCCAGTCCCGGGGTAAATATTATTATGTGAATGGGGCGCCCCTCTGGGTCCCCCAGCCCCGGGGACCGCCAACCCCGGGGCTTTATAAAATTATGTACGGGTGCTCACAGCCCCCCCAGCCCCGGGGACCGCCACCCCCAGGGCTTGAATATTCATGGGTGGGGGGACTCAAAGGCCCCCCAGGCCCCAGGGACTGCCACCTCCTGGGCTTCTTTAGAATATATGTGGGGGCTTGCGGCCCCCCCGCAGCCCCAGTGGCCACCACCCCTTGGGCTTTTCTGCACAAGCGCAAGAGCGTTGCGTAAAGTAGTACATATGTGTAGCGTATGCGCCTGTAGTCGCGTACCGGTCGCATAGCGATCGCGCAAGAAAATACGCACCCACGGCACATCCTACGTGGATCCTACACAACAATCCTAAAATGGCGGCCAAGTTCCGCACAGTGATCGAGAAAGGTACGCTTTGGGTGTGCAACTTCCCCCCAAAAATTGGGGGAAAAAAACAATAAAGAAAATAATATAAATATATTAAAAAGAAAATATAAAACAAACAAAATTAGTTTCAATATTTAAAAAAAAAATCCATTTATATTAAAAATATATAATGTAATTTAAAACTTAAAATATGTAAAAATAAATAGTTAAAAAAATGTAGAAAATCAGTATAAAAAAATAAATTTAACTATTATTACATTTAAAAATTATCATTTAAGAAATCTTTGAAATTCACTGAAAAAAACATAGGTTTCAGACATGGTATAGTTAGCAATTAGCATTTAAAAAACCTTTGAAATTCACTGAAAAAAAATAGGTTTCTGACATGTTATAGTTAGGAATTAGCATTTAAAAAACCTTTGAAATTCACTTAAAAAACCATAGGTTTCAGACATTTTATAGTTAGGAATTAGCATTTAAAAACCTTAGAAATTCACTGAAAAAACCATAGGTTTCAGGGGTGTTATAGTTAGCTGGACATTTCACTGGTACAAAACCATTGAAATTCCCCCATTATAGTTAGTTCAGCTAACTATAACACGCGCCCCCGCAATGCACTGCTGATGACATCACATATTACATCACTCATGACATGGTCAGTGACATCACTGATGACATCACTGATGACATCTCAAATGACATCACTGGTGACATCATCCATGTGATAAATTGATGCATCTTCTCACACCCTAATATAACCTTTGATACACCCACTCTAAATTACAGACTGCCATTCTCAAAACCATAGAAACTCTAACACCAATAGCTACATACCCACTCACTGATTCTGCGGTATACACACACATCCACTCACTCACATGTACCGTCACTCATACTTATTGTCACTCAGGACAGGACTATCATATGCACTAATACACCTATATAGACACTCACATGCCGCCACTCATCCATAGAGGTACTCAGACACCTAGTCAGTCATGCAAATAATTAACCACACTGCCATTTACTCACCTACAGTTATACACACACCAGCTCAATTTCTCATACAAATACTAGCAAATTCTTACGCTCTTATACAATCACTGATACAAGCACACACTCATCCATACAACCACTCGCACAATCACACACTCTCACTTATAGCCATTTATATACTCCAACACACATATATACTGCCTTTCACATATGTAGTTACTCACACATGTACCACTGATATATACATTCACTCACTAACACACCTATACAAACATTCACCCACCCATACAGTCCATCACAGATGCACTCTTGAAACCATGCACCCAGTGAATCACCCACTCACACATCTATGCACAGACTCACACACACCCCACCCACACAAACTCTCAGGAACCCATACAGATACTCCGAGAACCTATCAATAACTCATATAGACACTCATGTAGCTATTCACAAACCAATGCAGCCGCTTACACACCAACAGACAGACGGATACAGACATTCACACAGTTTAGTCACTAACCCATGCATTCAGTAAGATACATTTAATCACTCACTTATGGAGTTAGTCACACACCTAGTAAATCATCCATTCAGTCACTTATACACCCACTCATTCTTCAATACGCCTTTCCCTATATATATTAAACATATTTAAACTTTACAGAAACACACATTCACTGGATGATGCCATCAGTGATGTCATTTGGGATGTCATCAGTGATGTCACTGACCATGTCATGAGTGATGTAATATGTGACGTCATCAGCAGTGCATTGCGGGGGCGCGAGTTATAATTAGCTGAACTAATTATAACGGGGGAATTTCAATGGTATTGTACGAGTGAAATGTCCAGCTAACTATAACACCCCTGAAACCTATGGTTTTGAAGTGAATTATATATATATATATATATATATATATATATATATATATATATATATATATATATATATATATATACATACATATTTATTCATGTCATTTCAATAAAAATAAATGTTGTCAAAAATATATTTTTGGGAACAGAAGTACAAAGAAAGGTACAGTCACATAGCTGTCAGACTACATGGTATTACCGCAGAATAGCTTACTAAATTTGAGAAACCACTGCTTAGTGTCTCTTTGTTTCATGAACTTCATAGAGGAATGTAATCAGGCATATACACTGTATTTTTTCACTACATGGATTTAACTCCTTGTGACCTGGTTCTCGTTAAGTGGCTTTGTTTATAAATTCTCCACGTAAAAAACAACATGGCAGATAACATAAATGTGGATGAGCTTGGAATAATATGTTATTTATTAATATTGTTGAAAAGGAGGGGCTTTATGACCCACTTGAGCCATCACCTCTTTTGAGTCCTGGCCAAACACCACATTTAATAGTGGTGATAAATGACCCATTACGTTTTCCACATATATAATATGTATTCCCTGGTCCCACTAACTGCCCCTATTAAACACTGTGCATAGCCTGTGACCAGTGGCGGCTCGCCAAGGGAGTGCTGCGGGGCAGTGAGGCCGGGGAGGGGCAAGGTGGGGGTAGTGGAGTCCGACATACAACGGACAGGAGTAAGATAAGTCATTATATAAATACAACAATTTACCTTGTGCGCGCTGCATGACCAACTCGGCGCTGCAGCGTGTGCAAGGTAAATAGTTTTATTCATTTAATTACTTACCTTACTCCTGTTCATCGTATGTCGGACTCCACTACCCCCCACCCTGCCCCTCCCCAACCCTGCCTCAACGCCCCGCAGCACTCCCTTGGCGAGCCGCCATTGCCTGTGACCATGCCTAGCAACCACTTAACACAGGGTGTCCCTTTCCATGACATCCGGCGACAGTACCTGTGGACATCCAATGAGGGTGTATGGTCCTTGTTTATCATTGTTTGCATTTTTTCTTATACATTCCCTTTAGAAATACAATTGCAAAATATTGTAGAGTAATAATAATGCTTTTTCTCCTAATGTTGGTTTTGTACATGTACATATTCACAATGTACTGTTTGTGGCAACAAGTCTAAATGTAGCTATAATCCCCTTAAAAGCAATCTTTCACTCCTCTGAGGATCGCCTCTGATCAGGGTGTCCAAAGAGATGCCACAGAATATTTTTTAACCAGGGGTCCACATTTTAATGCATGTCAATGACCCTCAAAAAATGACAGATGGCAAAAAATGGAAAGCACCTAACAGACAATCAAATGCCACATTGATGCATAGTTTTTGAAGATGTCAGACGATATCCATGAAAGTCGCATGACATTATAATGGATTGCAAAAAAGTGACTAACATATTTTTTTAAAGTTTTCTGAAAGTCATAAAAGCCAACGGCCAATTTACTAACAAGAACTAATTTGCTTTTTCAATGCATTATCCAATCAGATCCTATTTATATACAGGTGCTAACATTATCTTTGTAGTCTGTGTAAATTAATGGTTGATATGGTTGTCTACTAAAACCATTACAAATTTGAGAATGCCTCTCCACTCAACAATGATAATAGGAACATATTACACTCTGCACAAATGGCTTATGATGTGGCATCTGTTATGCGTATTTTTCTAAACAAGATAGTTAACGAAAATCATGATAGAAGGGGTTAGATTTGTGCAGAAGGGAAAATCATATTTAAAAGACCTCCTGACGTGTAGGAGCATTGTTTCTATCTGTAAAGTAATTGTAACATGCAATACATGAGGCAGTAAACAAATATATGTGGTGTCAAACCTGTATTTTATGGGACCTATTTCATGCTCATGAACTGCAGGAGATATTATAGTGGTATGATATTGCTGATACTCATTATTGATAGATTTACTGCTGATAGGAAATCTAAACAAACTGTTTTAATATGCAATTTAAAAATATATGTAGTGGAAATTGGGTTAATTATAATTCTAAAATGTGATATGAAAATTCTCGTAGCAATTAAAAAGTAAATAGTCTTTCGCCTTGTTGTCTATTTTCATGTTACCAGAACCCCAGGGTGTTTGGGGGGAGAGCTGCCAACTTTGGAACTGCAGAACCGGGTTCTAGTCTGAGAGCTGCCAACTTTGGAACTGGAGAACCAGGTTCTAGTCTAGGTGTGGGCTCAACATCCTGGGATTCCAGGCAAATCGTGTAATTTCCTTGTGAGCAAAATAGCGAAAAAATTGATTTGTCCTTGTATAATATAACTGGAGGTAAGTAAAGAGCTCCAATACCTTCGGGTCAAGTATGCGCTATATACAAATACGCTACATAAAACTGCAAAAATAAATAGCAGAATTGTGACAAGCAGCAAACGGTAATTCACCTCTTGCAAGCGTGTTACAATTTGTTATCGCTATTTTCGAATATATATATTTCTATTAAATACCTTTTTTGGTATTCACCATTGCAGTTCACGTTTTCATCCAAAAATCTGAAAGAACTATATTTTTTTTATTTTTCTATTTCCTACTTGCCGCCCTTAGTTTGACGTCAGGGTTGCTAGAAATGCCATGCTATTGGCCTATTGGCATGGGCTGCTAATGTTGCACTGTGATAAAGTCTGTGCTTGCAGCGCCTTGTCTGGTACCATACAACTGAGATGTAGTACATGTTAGCCGACCTTCTTGTCAGACTAATGTATTCTTAAGCACTTTAAAGTAATCGTGCTCAGACTTGTAGTCATGTTTTAAATAGTGTCATTATGCATACTTCTTGTACCACTAAAATCCCATTGTTCTTGAAAGTCTACAACTTGCAAGCGAATCAAGGATTTCGATTTTGGCCCACATTTTCTTCTGACTGAAAAACCTGCCTGCAATAATAAAAACAGGAAGCCATTCATTTGCTTCATTCCAGCTGCTGGTTTCAGCTATTAAACGAGTTCCAGTTTCATTTCAATAATGATCATCTTCCTGTAACTTCCCAATCATGCATTTGTCATAATGCAGTAATTTTCTGGCTACAAACAGATCCTGGTAATGAGGCAGTTTTTCACATTAGCAGCATAACTACATAATAAGAACATCTGCAGTTCCTTTTCTTAGGGAGACGCGGGAGTGCCAATTAAAAATGGAGATTCTTAAATAAGATATAATACCCTTTTTTTAAAAACAGATCCACGTTGGTTAATTCATGAATAGTGTTAGTTCGCCATGCTCAACAATGAGAGGTGGCAATGTGCAATAAAAAATTAAATAAAGTACAATTGAGTTTCTCAGTACAGAGACATTCCTCTAGAGGGTGTTAGTGATTTCAGTGACAAAGTGCTATTTGCTGACAAGCAGTTTACACATTAACCAACTGCATCCAAGGGGGGGGGGGGATGCCAATAGCAATTATATCACTCAGAGGTTATTAAATGTCCTACTGGTAAGTAACTAGGTGAACTTGACCAGGTGATAAAGACTGCTGTGAGCAAATGATTGTGCAGTGAGGAATGCTCCTTTGTCCTGCTGTTTCTCCGGATAGCTTCCCTTTCGGAAATGGCTGTATAAAAAGGCACATTAAAAATGTGCGCCTACTGCAGACAAAATTGATATTTAACTCCCTGCTGAATACGTCGGCTTATCAGACCACCTTTATCACATCACCTCAAAAACATTACACAAAGTATGCAATTGCCTATTTTGCCCACTTTTCAACCCTTTGAAATAATGATAAGTTGTACACTTTATCATCAACTGTCTCTATCCAGTGCATTTCATCCATAAGACATTCAGATGCTTGGGAAATTAAAATTTCAAAGATGTGCTGCAAAAAAAAATCAATGAGAAGAGATCAATGCTCATAGAAATTTCATGAACTTTGAACCAGTACGGGCATGACGATGAGAAGTGGTTGGGATTTCAGGTTGCTGATTGTTCCGCACGCGGATGAAATGCAGCCTACGGTGCTAAGAGGAGGTATACGTTTTCAGATGGGTTTTCACTTTAACATTTTGTCTGACAAATGATGTATTTTTAGCCTGCCTGAATAACAAGAACAAATAGAACAAAATCATCCTTTCCAGAGTGACTCGTGCTACTATTTCTTACAAGCACCTAATGCTTTGCACATTAACAGTGCAAAGAAATCAAATCAGCTCCCTTTGCAGCTGATCGCAGGTGCAAATTAATATTGTAAAATGAAGATCAATACATGGACAGGGCAAGATCAATAGTGGCTAAATTATTGCTGCATTTTCCTCCTCATTCAAGATGAGTTGTGTTTTCCTCTCAAAGTCAATACTTTGCAGGTTTTCTCATTAATTTCTCAATAAATTTGGCAATGAATTTCAATCACAGAACTCGGCAGAGTGAGCCGGGCATTATAGAGTGCATGGAAAACACAAAGGCATGGAGGAGCAGAATGCATCATCCATCAGAAGGCAGTCTTGCTTGTTGAAGCGAGACTAACATGCTTGACATAGTAAGGACAACCTATTTACAGTAAAAATTAAAACGACTTTTAACCTATTTTTTCAACTGAAGTAAATATTGATTTTTCATTGAAAAAAACGTTTTCAATTTAGTGCTTTACCTACTAAACTGGCTTCACATCTCTACCATGTGAGTAGGTGAGACAATCAAATGTAAATTGCAACTTGCAATTAGGGATGCTCCTTCAAGTAATGGCAAATAAAGTTACTACAGGTTAGAACTTGTAAATAAGCATCAGACACGTTCTCTTTCATTACTGCTGATGTTTTTTCTGTTAAGTCTTCCGTGAAGTAGCTTATCGAAACCTACTTCATGTGGGATACCTCTATACTCAATAATATTTGACACCGCATATCACAATTGTGATGTCAGGCCGAAACATGAAACATGTGGCTGTCATTATTCTTTTCTTGTTGCGATAAAATAACCTTGCTTGGAACTCAAGCACAACATTCATACAATCATATTTCCATACCTCAAATTGTGTATTTCCACATGAGGTCCATAACGTTTTTGTGATGATCAGAGGCCTATATATCATTAATGCAGAAGGTGCAGTTGGACCAATTACCAGGGCTGTGAGGGGACCACTGCACCCAAATTGTAGCTGTCTTTGACCACCTAACTGAGGCAAAAGTGCAGGAGGCACATTTTCCTTGCTTTCATTGGCGTCTGTGGCACCCTCGCTATGCAACTGGAAACAAAATCTATGTAACTAATAACATTAATAGTAAATTGTGTGTCAGAGGTGCACCACCTTCTCAAGTAACATAGCAATTCTTTACCCATTGCACTGTGGTCTGTGGACAGCAAAATAAAAAGAAATGTGTTTTTGTTACACAAATTAAAGATTTAAATATGAAAATGAAAAGTCAATGTCTATGAGGGTGTGAACTATATTATCCCCTCCTTTTTCTCAACTTCTGTTTATTCTTAGAAGCATGATTCATTAAATAATGAATTGCAAGGGGAATGGTCTTTACCTCAAAATGCATTGCTGCTCTAACAAAATTCACAAAAAGATATTGGGCTTGTTTCCACTAAAAGGTTCTTCTGCACTACAATGTTGTGTTGCTGAGGGAAAATGTTCTTGCTTAGAGAATAGTCCTCAATGGGCATATTAATCGTGCTATGACGCATGCATTTGCAGCACTGTGCCTCTACAGAATTAACACATGGAGTGAATAGCCTAACTTGGAATTACTCACCTCTTTAAACCGGTAAAGAGCACACAACTGCCCTAATGTAGTCTTCTGGTGGGGTAACAATAGGTCATGTTACTTTGACATGAATTGTCAGGTATTTAGCACAGCTCAATGAACTAGAGGTTTGAGTTAGTCCATTGTGAAGCATGATACCAAAGGAAGTGCTCTCTTAGTCAATTTGGAAAGGAGTCTTACTGTGCTAGTCAGCACAATCCCTCAATCAATGTGTTTGCCACTTAATTGCAAAGGTCTATAAGAGTTATTCACCATTAACTATAAAGACATACAGTGTCCATAATGCCCATGACATCATAAAGTAATGCTGATACATTGTCATATGGGTTAGTAGTATAGAAAAATGAATATTGGATTTGCTCGACCCAAAAAGTAGGAGAAATAAACCTGTTGGAAAATAAACCAAACAATTCTTACATACACTAGTGATTAAAAAAATCATCTGGACATCCATTTACATTGAACACTGCGAATTTGTAGTGCTGCAAAGAACTGCAGGTGCAGGTGATCTAAGAAGGAAAAGCAAACCTTCTGTATTCTCCATGGAGTTTTTCACGGGTCAGCTTCCATACACCATGCTCAGAGATGCTCATAAGATTAGAAAGTTGCCCGCATATTTGAACAAAGTTTTAGGCAGTGCAAAATCTTGCAACAAGTTCTTGTTCAATGTATTTTTGACAAACAAAGAAAGGTTCTAAAATTCTCAAATCAACTTTATACTGTGAATCATGACTTTCAGGCCAAGTCAGAAACCTCTGCATACACATATATTTGTGTAAATGCTAAATGGCAACCCATGTCACCAAATCACAAACTTTGAATTAGCATTAACAAAAGTATTTATAGACATTGAATTCTGCCAGTATGGCAGAATTTTCAGTGTGAGCAAATCTGCTCGCAGGTACAGATTGTTGGTGTTCCAAGTGTAGAAACATTTGCCAGAGGAAGTTAAGACACAAAATGTGAGCCATGCATAATGGGCAGAGTTACCCATATTGAGTGTGTAAATCAGTATTCAGCTAGGTGATTGGGAGGAGCAACCACACAGTAATCAGACAGTAGGGGAATGAGTTTCCCCATGGGGAGAAATCAATTATGTGTCAATTTTTGCGTTTCACTTACAAGCAGAAAGATAGACTTAATACATTGCTGTACAGGGAAATGTTTGTGCATTAGATTACTCACGGGAATCTGTGACAATCACAAACTACCAGGAGTACTCCTTGAAGTTTATGAATTGTAAGACCGTGGGATATTTCACAAATTGTAGACATGACCCACTGAGTGGAAAATTTCAATTTTTAAGTTGACTTTTGAGACTTGGATGCACTCTTGTATCACCTTAAATTACATGGTAATTAAATTATTTGTGTTGTATTGGGGAGATGTACAGGGTCATATATAGAGGTGTGTTTTAAGTGGGTGTTGATGGAAGAACATGTGAAACAAATGAATAAACAGGAAAAATATTTTAATTGTGTAAATCTGAAAGTTGACAAATACTAAAATGCTGATTTCTTTTATCCAGACAGGACCTACCAGGGAAAACATTAGCATGATGCAGAGCTAAGCCTCATTGCAGACACAGCAAGCACTATCACCTTTGTGTGAGTGCTGTGCATCTGTATATGAAGATCTTGGTGCTCTATTGGAATACTAACCTGGCACTGAGAATTTTCCAACACTTAAGTAGAGTATCGCTACTGCACAACCATCTCTGAGCTGCACATAATTACCTATAGTTTTTTTAGGAGAAATTATAAAACTTATTTTCAATTATACAATTCCATTTATGCACTTCACGGTAGCATGGCTATGTCCTCTCCTCTCCTTTACCTTCTGTCACCATGACTATTTTTGCCATTTTTTCAACATTCTTCCCGCATTTGAGAGAACTGATTTATAATAACCTAATCATCATTATGTTCCTCTTCAATATAAAAACCTAAACATGTATTGGTGTTTACCTTCTATGTTTCTCTGATTCGGGTAATCTAGTATGCACTGAACTTCATTCATATTGTTCTCTTAACTATAGGAAGAATGGGAATTGCAACTTGCCATCTTCCTTCCTATGCAAAAACCTAAATATTATAATTCCAATCAATACTCATTGCAAGACAAGTATCTCCAAATGAACATGTAATTTAAAAAATACATTGCATGTACCATTTTAATATGGGTCTATGGTGCCATCTTAGGATTCTGGTGATATTTACAAACCACTCTGACTTTGGTGTTATAGGTATTATGCCACTGGAATCCTTCGATGCAGTATTGTACCATATTATACAAAAAACACAGTTAAAGTGCAGCTTTGGAGTAAGCTTGTTCAGGCCTTTTATTCTTAGTTGATGAGCAAATGTCAAGTTGGGGACCTGCCTCTTTGTGGCCCCGATTGAGAGCGGCCACAAAACTTGGTATGAAGAACTCAAAATGAATAAGCATTTGTTTTTTATTCTGTGCATATTTTTCAAATTGCACCAAAGATATTAGCAAATCAAAATGTACATTTTTATCTAAGTCTACCTACACAGGTGCTACCATCTGTATTTGACATATGAAATACAGATATATATAGCACAACACCTCTCGAAGCAAGCCCGCACTGCAGACCCAGATGGGGATTGTGCATCCGAACCAGGGCAAGAGGAGCCTAGTTAAATATCCATTCACCAGGAAACCAATCCAAAGCTTTTAATCCAGTGCAAGAACGTGCAAAACCCAAAGCATTTAACTTTTCGCCTTGATCACAGATATAGCACAAATTGATGTACAGAAGTTGTGAGCTTGTGTAGAGACATGGGTATGTTTGTTTATTATGCTGGTAGTACCCCCAGGATAGTACTGAGATAGTTGGAAGCTAGAAGGATCTATGATATCATAATCTGCACCAGGGAGCTGGTCATTATAGGTGTTTTTATTTTAAGAAAGAAAATTTACAAAAATTGCCAGGTGGCTGGAGAGTATGATTTAGCACTGTAGTTGCCTGACCTGTGTGTGCCTTGAAGCATTCAGTAAGTTTATGAAGTTTGTTTCTGAGAAGGCACCATTGAGAGTCAGGATCAAGCAAACTCATGCTCTTCTTTTTGTCTTAGATGATTGATTTAAAACCAGCATAGAGGACTGTATACTATAGGGTCAAAGGCCATTTTGAAATATTCTTTAACGGCACCTAAAGCATCTAAGGTGTACCCTTTTAAGGGATAATACAACTGCTTAATGACCTGACTTTCCTCGCATATTTTGGATTTATAAAAGCATTATTCATGGCAGGATTTCAACTATGCAAGACAGTTCATGAAAACCTAAATGTTTAATGTTTGTATCAAATAATATGCAAACATTACAGTGGCTGTTCCACTTTTAAACTCACCAACCTATTGTATTTAAGACGTTACCAAATATGTGAAATTGTATATGAAACTATGGTGCTCCATATGGATGGTACCTACAGCTGCATGATTGATGGATATGCTTTATGCAGTATGTATCCCTAATAGATCATTGATCAGTTACGGGAAAAGATAACCTCTTGCAACAGAAAGGCACTTGCATTTCCACAAGAAGGTTTGAGTGTTAAACATCCACACACATTTTGGTGCTGTTTTGGGGAAATTACTTATTTGAGTCACAAAATGTTTTGCATTATGCTTATCCATCACCATCGCCATTATTTGCAAATTCCAAGAGACACTTGGGAAGAATACAAATTCAAGTTAAGCTCAGATATTTTCACAACAAACACAAAGGATGGCCAAGTATGGAAACTGTATAAGTAACAGTGTATGTCTTGAACCATCGCAGTATGTCTATGACGTATCCCTTTGCATACACTTTGCAATTTTGAGAATGCCAAAGAAGTTGACATGATTATACTTTTCTCTGATCTAGATCTCTATTCAAAACAATAATTATACTCTTTTAAAAGTGTCTGCTGTTCATTTGTATGCTTCTCTCCAATTGCTTAAAAAGGAAGCGTCAGGTGATGGATATTTGCAGCATGCTAGAATATTTGCAATAGTGTAGGGGAACTCCAACAGCCATGTTTGAACCCGTGGATCGGGGTACCCACGTCAAAAAGATCAAAGTTAGCTGTGCAAATTTTTACAGCATATACATTAGTCTTAAGCCACAGCATATACATGATTCATGTGTGATAGTTAGCAAGCGTGACATCAATTAAACAAATATTGAGATGTAATAAAAAACAATTCCGCAATTTCCTACTTATAATACTCTGGAAGCTTAATACGTTTTAACTTTTCGTGTGGAATAAATGTCAAACAAAAATAAATGATTAACATATTTTATGTGCCACATTTTTCTCTGCAAAGGTAAATGGGTAAATGTAGTATTCCAAATATAATCATCCTGAAAATAGAAATTCCTGTTCGGGGCCCAAACGCCACAGTGAAAAACGTGCACCAACCACAAAATATGGCATAATGTGCGAACACCATAAAACTAATTATTACTTTTAATAATTAGCTAGAAGAAAGGGAATTAAGTTTAATAATCCATGACTCCCTCCTCGCCTAGAAAAGACTTATAAGCTTAGCCTACCAATTTAAAAATCAGACACACGGCAAAAGTTTAATGTTTTGACTTTCCTGAGCTTTAAATTTAGATGCAGATAACAATCGTACAAATTACCACATGAAGCCTTACATATTTCAACAAGATAATGTGTAGGATAAATGTAGTACTCGTTTTTCACCCTATGCCATTCTTGTAATTTGTTTATTCTACAAGGACACCTTAAAAATAAGGCATATATTGTGATTGGGGACGGATACAAGTAAAGCTCCTTTTCCAACTTTCAAATCTCGGCATTTATTGAACACAACCGAGATGACCCCTTTGTCCTTTCATCCAAGACAAATTATGGTCTTCCCAAGAATACAAGTTGTCAGATTTGGTGCAACACAGTCGATACCTTCACCTTGACTTGCAAACTTTGTGATTTATCAATTCCTCTGAAGCCCTGTGTGTTACTCCAACTCAGCCCATACAGCCAATCATGATACAAAGAACAGGCTTCGGTCAGAGCCATATGAAAAAAATAAAGCACTCTCTGATGATAGATAAATGTGTCTTGTTTGCAACAGCCAAAAAGCGCTTGACTTGTACTAATAACAAAAAGGCCATGTTGGTCACCGTGGGTCTAAAGACGAAGCACCCTGTCACTGGCTTGGTTGGGAAATTAGCAAATAATGTTCCTGTTCCTTGATAAATGTGTGACAGTTTACGCTCACCAATCATTTTTAACATTTTGATGCATGCCCATGATCCCGCTGGAGGACCAGAAAAGTTTACTGGCCCTCAATTTTCAGATGATAAATGGAACACTCTAAATGTGTGATTCCTATATGAGGTATAGTTCATTTTAAGCAATTCTGGTAAATGGGTGTCACTGATTAGGACAAATGGTCTACTCGTGCAACAGCACAAATGGTATGTCTCATTTCTCTGGCTTCCTTGGAGACAGGAAATAAGAGTGACAACTGTGATCTAGCAAAACTCAATTTAACAACAATTCCAAATAAAACACATTCTCTGCTTTTATATTTCTAATATAGTTATGCAGTACACGGGTAAACCGTTCATATTACATTCCTTCAGATTTTACTAAAGGTAAATCTATAGTTTGTAGTAGAAAGTACATATGCTTCTCTTTTACCATTAGCAATATTTAAGTGTGCATATATATATATATTTTGACTTGCCTAGATCTTTGGCGCCATTTGATGAATCTTCACGACATTTTACCAAAAAGTGTGTGTCGGTGAGTCTTATTGTGCATGGAAAATTTTGAGGTGATCTGTCAAGTGGGAGCCGAGGAAAAGGGGGGGGGGGGTCAAAAAAAGTCTGTTTCCCATGTTAATTCCCATCGAGATTTTATACACGACTACAGCCGAGCCACTGGACTGAATTACACCAAATTTGGCAGAAAGGTAGCTTTTAGTCATTTGCAGAGTGGTGGAGAAAGGGGGCATGGCCTTCAACCAGCTCACAGCACTCCCGCTATGTGGGACTTACTGGAGGTAACAGGAGGGCTTTTTGACCCGAAGGACCATCAGCACCCAAGGGAACTTAATCCCCCAACCAGTAGTGAGCAAGGAGGAGTGTTTGCAGAGTGAAGGAGAAAAGGGGTATGGCCTCCGAAGACCTTTAAGCAATCCCTCTGAGTGGGACTTACTGAATGTAACAGGAGGGGTTGTTGGCCCCCAAGGACCCTCGACAGCCAAGGGTACTTCATCCCCCAACCAGTATTGTGCCAGGAGGCACATTTGCTGAGTGGTGCAGAATGGGAGTGTGGCCTCTGAAGACTTTTCAGCAATCCCGCTGTGTTACTGGAGGTAACAGGAGGGGTTTTGGGACCCCAAGGACTCTTAGTATCCAAGTGGACTTCAGCCCCCAACCTTTAGTGAGCCAGGAAGTGCACTTGCAGAGTGGTGGAGAAAGGGGCCAGGGACTGCGATGATGTCTCAACAATTCCACTGTGTGGGACTTACTGGAGAAAACAGAAGGGGTAGTTAGCCCCCAAGGACCCTCAGGAGCCAGTAGCAATTCATCCCCCACCCAGTAGTGAGCCAGAAAGTGTGCTTGCAGAGTGATGGAGAAAGGGAGCATGGCCTCTGAAGACCTCTCAGAAATTCTGCTGAAAGGGATTTACTGGAGGTAACAGGAGGGCTTATTTGTCCCAAAGGACCCTCTGCAGCCAAGTGGACTTCATACCCCAATCAGTAGTGTGCCAAGAGGTGCGTTTGCAGAGTGGTGGAGAATGGGGGAGTGGCCTCTGAGGACATCTCAGCAATCCTGCTATGTGAAACTTACTGGAGGTAACAGGAGGGGTTCCTGGCCCCCAAAGACCCTCAACATCGAAGTGGACTTCATCCCCAACCAGTATTGCACCAGGAGAGGCATTTTCAGAGTGGTTGAGAAAGGGGGCGGGGACTTCAATGATGTCTCATAAATTCCAATGTGTGGGACTTACTGGAGGTAATAGATGGGGTAGTTGGCCCTAAGGACCCTCAGGAGCCCAGGGTATTTCATCCCCAGAGTAGTAGTGCACCAGGAGGTGCATTTGCGGAGTGGTGCTGAAAGGAGGCAGGGCCTTAGGTGACTTGCCAGGGCTGGCTTTTTTTCTTTTTTTGATTTATTAGGAGAGGGGGCTGCATGGCCACCCTTCCCTGGGCCAGTTTCAACTCCAGCGATCCCATCCTCTGGGGCACGGCCTTTTTTTTAAAGGGGGGGGCTGAGTGACCCCCTCCCTGGGCCAGTCCCCCAGGGCCAGGCATCTTGTAATAGGGGAGGGGCCACGCAGCCCTCCTTCCTGGGCCAATTTCAGCCCCGGGGACCTCACTCCCCCGCAGCCTGTCCCTTTAAAAAAATGTTTGTAAAGTACTAGGGGAGATGAGCTGCATGGTTCCCTCCCAGGGTCAATTTCAGCATCGGGGACCCCATCCCCCAGGCACTGGCCATTAATCGACTGAATTAACTCAAGCAGAGTCCCAAGATGGCTGCCAACACTTCCTCATTTGAAATGTTGACAGCCAAACAGATTTGAGCATGGAGACTGTCGGATCCTCGGAGGATCTGCGTCTCTATGTATACAAATTGGGATTTCCCTTGCTATTTCCAAAACTACTAAACGGATTTACACCAATTTACGGGCATTTGCAATGCAATAGGTCTCGCATTTGCGAGAGTTTGAGCTATTGGCATTGTACTTATAGTACTTATTGTACTTATAGTTGTTGTTTACGAGAAGCAAAGCAGTCTGTACCTGCGCCTCTTTTACTGCCAGCCTTGCTTCTCGAAAGCAAGGACTAAAAATGAGAACAAGCGAAAAAATTTGCAGACCAATATACGCATGGAAGATCAATGGGATAATTCGGAAACCAGGGGATAGTTGGAACAAAACTAGTAACAAGCAGTGAATGGCAGGAACCAACAATAAAAATAAAGAAAGAGTTCTACCGACCAACTGTTCAAGAATAAAAGCGTAAGGAAACCGTGCTTGACCAGTGCTCCTCTGTCTTCGAATGGAAGTATGGGCTGCCAAACGAGTTAGGATGCAGAAAAAAGGAACAACACTCGCGTGACCATATGGCAGCCAGCAGGCGGGACTAATGTCATTTTTTTTACTACAGCAGGTCTTGCAGACAGTGCATGTGCGCTACCTAGGCTCGACCTAAGAAGGGGGCTTTCGGGAACAACTGCTAACTTTCTGCCAAATTTGCTCTAATTCTGTTCAGCAGCTTGGGCTATAGCCGTGTCTAAAGTTCCTATGGGAATTAACATCGGAAATGCAAGTTTTTTCACACACCCTTTTTCTCGGCCCCGCTTGATGGATCACCCTGAAATTTTCCTTTCGCAACAAGTAACTATAACTTGGGCACCCACCATCTGCATTGTCATCATCAATGATGTCATTTCAAATATCATCAATGATGTTTCAATGATGTCATAGAACATAGCATTAGTGATGTCATTTGTGATGTGATAAGCAGTGCATGGCAGTTGTGCAACATTTGTTGGAACATATCAGTGAATTAACATTTGAGGACCAACGGCACAGCAAGCTACAAAACTATGTCTTGGCATTGCCTCTCACCTTGGGACACAAAATGTGCCTGGGATGGCCTGTGCTACTAGAAAGGGTATGTCGCCTAGCAGTTAATACTCAACTGCGACTTTTGGTGGGTGAAGGGAAAGCCTAATATTCATTTGGTTCTTCCACTTTTCCAAAGTTACAGACATTAAAAATAGAGTGCAGTAAAGTGCTGCCAGTTCTTAGATTTACATTTTCATTCCCACGTTTGGGGTGGTAATGTGAATCTGTACTCCACCATGCAAGTATTTCATGAGTGGTGAGAGCTGCGGTTCATAGTGCTAATAGATTTTTTTCACATGCCTGCATTGTTAGGGCTACCATAGAGGAAAGAGAGATGCAGCAAGTACAAATTACAGTGCATCTATTTCTGGATAAATGATGTGTTGAACTATACTCCAGCCACACATTATGGAATGTCCTCTGGGGGATATATTGCATTGCACCCAGTGGGTGTGCAAGAAAAATTGAGCACACATGGCACATTTTACACATTCATCGACCAATATATTTACCAAAATGCATTTCTCCTCTCTATACTAACACATATTGGTAAATAAACATTGGTGAAACGGGACCCTGGTTCTCTGATGTGGAACTAGGCTGAGAAGTGAAGTCTGCTGATTTATACAAAGTGAATGACTGAACTGCTAGGAGTCACAATCCACCCATTCAACCATGTAATACATATTTTTGACTTCATCTTAGATCCTGCAATCAATCAATCCCTGATTGTCTTAAATGGCATTCTGTAAAGATTTAATGAGGGAACCCCACTTCTACTGAAGACACATGAACCCTCCAGCCTGTGCTGTCCTCAAACCAAGTCCACAACTGAATTATATGCTTATTAATAAATTTGAACGGCTGTGTGGGTGGTTTACTTGAATGGAAAGCTCAGTTAGTTCTCAAAGGGTCAGCACACGCCTGAACACAGGTTGGTGGAGAAAGGAAATATTTACTTTTATTTGTATAAGCCTTGCTGACATTGGGGTTCATTTCGAAGCATGATCAACAGGTACGCATTTTTTACTTGATTGATACACTAACAATAATAATATTGATCAAAATAACACGTTTTTGCTTTTCACTGAAAACTTTGTAGCAAACGAAAAAACTGAAATTTCCCAAAATGTACACTGTTGAGGAATAGATTGAGAAAATCAAATGATGCTTAAAATGATTTAGCAAACTGCAGCACTGAACTGAAAAAAATCACATAGCTTTATGCTTTGGAATTATGAGGAAAAAAAATGTGTTTTACCTGTATCTAAAACATTGATCATAAACATTACACATAGAAAAATGTGGTTTGTGAGGACCATTAAAGAATATTTACTCTGTGAATACGTGTAATTTGCCCCGTGAGACAGTCAGTTTGTAATGGTATAATGAGCAGGAGATGTTGTCTCGATACCTGTAGAATCACGTTTGAAGGCCTATCACCAAACTTTAAAATGCTTCTGAAACATGAAACCTATTCTGCACCAAAAGAGAGCTGGGACAGGCAGGGGCGGAGAACTGGGGCGTGATGATGGAAAGCATTTTGCAGGGCTGGGCCTTTGGAGAAAATGACAGAAATGAAGGCATGTTTACTATATTTTAAAAGTGGTCTTGAATCTCAAACTATCGAACCCAAAGGCAACTAATAATCGGTGATGGTTCTTTAACCACTGAACACTGCGCAGGAAGCTTTGGCGTGCATGTTCCACTAACGTGGTAGTCCTGTCAGACTCCTAAATGGTATCCAGGCTTGGATCTGGGGGGCCCTTTTAGACATGTTTACTATCAGCACCAACATCTTAGTTTAAAACTGGGCTCAGTCTGCTGAGAAGGCCTCCAAGTAATTTGTGATAATTTCTTTAATTGAGCAAAAACAAGTCTTTAAAATAAAGCTTGGCTGTCAAAGCGTTGGGCTGAGAGGGGGTAACAAAGAGGACTGGAAGCAGCTACACTACTTACATAATGCAGGGCCAGTGTTTGAAGCAAAACTATTATCATTGTGCTTTGAGCTCTTTTTGTTTAATGAGCAGCAATTAAGTAAAAATGCGCCTTTCAGGGAGCACTAACACACATGCATGACATTACACGCACCCTCACTTGGACAATTGTTTCAAACCGAACGCTTTTAGCTGTGACAATTTTTCAATTACAAACATGTAGCCTATATTTTGTCTTAATTTAATTGCATTTCTATTTTCATATTCCAATTAAAATAATAAAGCTGAGGTTTTACTTGAACGTTTTAACTGCCCTTACAAGTAGAACGGTGAATGCTAAACTATTGGCTGTGCTAGTCTGAAGAGTTTCTTTGTAATAGACTTTTTAATTATTAGGCAATGAAAAAATCATAAACAACAGGGCGACTTTTAATGCAGCTAGTTATATGTTTGGAGTATTCACTCTTAAGTACAACTAATATGTGATTAATTTACTTTTAGTGGCTCGCGAGTATGTATTGTATTTTACAGTCTAGAAAGCAATTTACTATTAACTGGCAATTACATACAGAATGATTGTTAATTCGGCTCTTAAGTGCGTGGTGCTTGAAAATTGTCATCACACTCTAATTTTTGACCTTTTTACAACAGGGTGAGGTACCCTGGGAATACAGAGGACTAGTAGACAAGAGCTGGACATGTCATTTGTGACTCATACTTTTAATTTACCATGCTAATCAACTGAATTGCCAAATTCTCCCAAGGTAATTGCAGCCTTACAGATGTAGGAAACGGTGCTAGTCATGTTGCAATAGCTGGGGAGTGCCCTCTGCTTGCTGACAGACACGTGTGTGTGTGTGTTTGCCCCAGTATGTTGCACACATGCATGTTCGTGTATGTATGTGGTTTAGTGAGTAAATGTTTGTGTGTTAATGAGCGTGGGAGTTGCTGTGACTGTGTGTGGGGGGGTTGGGAATTTGTATGCATGAGTGTATTTATAAGAGATTAATATGGCCAATGTTCATAAACAAATTAGGTCTTTATTGAACTAAGCCCAGAGAAGTAATTATCTTTGCCCGTTCTTTCTCGTACAGGCTTTGTGCGCCACACTATGCTCTTGTTTCATTATCCCACAGTCCTGTTGCCCTGTGGAAGGGCTCATGCTGAGTAGGTTAAATGTTAGAGTGCCATGCCAGACTCGACGCATGTTGGGACACTGATGGAAAACAGATGCCCTCGGGATTCAGTCCCTCCTAATAGGAGACCACATCATTTTCATATTGTGAAATATCGAGGCGTGACTCACATTTCAACGAGGAGTATAATTTCCAATGATTATCTCATTGTCCTCATCAATTTGGGAGCAGCACAAATCAGACAGAAGTTACTAGGTCAGACATGTTACGACCTTACGTTTCCTTTTAACTGTGCTGCGATAGCAAGCTTTGTCGCATCCAGTGTGCAAACAGCAAATTCCTCTAAAATCATATTTGCTGTGCTGCACAACAGACCATGACAATGTGGTGAAAAGTTAAATATTATTATTTTTAAATTTTGCATTTGAATTTTCGTATATTTTTGTATAACATATTCCTTTTTACTCCAGCAATTCACTTAGAAGATTCCTTATCATTGTTTTAACCACATGTGAAAGTAAACTGATGACTCTATTTATTCATTTTCTGTCGTTGAACTAGTTACTGCAGTTACTTCTCTTTGTGACCTACCCAGGTGTTTAGCTGCTACATTACTTACTGCATAAAGCATCTAATACCTGAATATTTGAGAGTGTTCTACAAATAAATAACGTCATTTTTGAACTATTTACCATTTATTCATGAAGTAACATGACTCTGGGGGTGAGGGAAGTTGGACTATAAAGCTGCATTCAATTCAGACTTAAGAAATTAAATGCTCCATTCTAGGCATGCACACTGTAATTAGTCACCTCAAACTAACAGTGATGCCAGTCCATTTATCTTTGCATGTTTCCTGTGGGAGAATAAAACTAAATCATATGATTAATAGTGTCTATTTTGAAAGGCTGATGTAAGGTGTAAGTCACATATTGCATCATAGTTAGCTGTTCAATAATATTTCACTAGTGTTTATAGAGCAAAATATAGACATGAGTAGAGGAGTTTCCAATGGCAATTGATTTTCTCAAGCAAAGGAAAGTCCAAAAATTAAAGTCCCACTGACTTAGGGGTAAGTGGAAATGACTACAACACAGGTCTAAAGTGTAATACATAGACCTTTGGATTTCAACATCCAAATCAAAAACATAACATGTTTGTGAGTAAAGAAAGCACTCACTAAAGCACTAGTGAAGTCTTTCAATAGCACTAAATGAAAACCCTGCGGGTGAACTCCCGAAACACAATTCCTGATTTCTGACTGAAAGCCCTATTTCTAGAATAACTTGACAGTAAACACAGAGGGGCCGATTACGATGTCGGGCGGAATTGCTTCGGCCCAACACGTCTCATAAACGGGACCAACCGACCTTCATTCAGCGGTCCCGACCAACTGATTTGGATGCGACCATATTCTGACATTTCCATATTGGAGCATGTGTTACGGCCGTAAACTGGCTGTAGTACATGCTCCCATAGGGAAATGGGAGGTGGTGTTAATCCCTGCACCCCGTGGCAGGTACCGACCCTGTGGCAGGCACCTTGAGATACCTGCCACGGGGTGCAGAGATTAACAGAAGGGCACCATAGGTGCCTCCTCGGCCCCCAACCGGAGGCTGTGCACACAAGGGGCCCTGCTAAGGGCCCCTGAACTAGCTTTCCAATGGGTTTCCATGTCAGAAAGGCCGGCATGCAACTCAGCTGGAAACCGTGCATCGTAATCCCAAGGGAGGACAGACCGCCCTTTCAAATTACGGGCCAGCCTCTGACTGGCAGACGGGCTTCTTGAGCCCATCGGAAACCAGCCGGAATGAATGGTTGGTTTCTATTCCAAATAGCTGATTCATAAATAGCCAGCCAGAATTGAAACCGACGATGGCGGTCAGGTCGAAGGCTTTCTGACCGCCATCGTAATAAGCCCCAGGGTTGTAAAATGGGAAAATGGAAACCAATGTAAATGAGAAGATGCTTAGAAAGTCACAGCAATATTTATGACAACATAAATGGGACTGAGAAGGTTGCAGCTTCAAAGAGGAATGCCCAAAGCTGGAACACATAAAGATTGTTGTGCCACGTTTGATGAGACTATTTTTAAATTTCTTTTTTTGGCAGGTTTATATAGCGCGAACACAACCCGTAGGTATTGGAGTGCTTTAAATTAGCACTTATTACGTTACGTAAGGACACATTCATTTTTGGTAGCGACGTGGAGATTAAATGATTTGCCCAGAATCACAAGATACTGATCAGACGCTGAGGCTCATACTTGGTTCCCCAGCTCCAAAGCCGGCAGCTATGGCCATAAGGCCACATCCTCTCCCATATATAATGCACTAAAATGCTGATTCCCATGCTCCAAAGTTGTTGGTAGGTAACAGCTGAGCTCTAGCAGTCCAGAGGAGGAAATAAGTGAAAGGAGCATGTTTCAAAGATTCGGATTGTGTTACTGACTTGAACTTCACAAAAGAACTTCTGAGTTTGCCCTGACAGACTTTCTCAGAACAATCTACCATTCGGCTAGGTTTCAAATAAATATATATACATGTGCCCACGAGGAATCCTTTAAGAAGATCAATTTAATACAGGAGCTAAACATCTTAACTGGAGCTTACAATTGTCCAGGATCTAAAGAACACATTATTTCAATCCTTAGTTCAAAAAGAAAGCAAGGAGTAATCCCTGCCCAAGCTACAAATGTGTTGTACTACAGATTTAGTGAAACTAGTTGAATTTCGTAAAACTCCTGGGAGTAGAGAAATGAGAGGCAAGAAACAGGCACCTTTGCATCTCAGAAGTGTTTAATTGAGATAAACATAAACGTGACACCCAGTTTTGGAAAGCAATCCTGATATAGGAATCAGAATAGGATGCAAATTGTGGTCACAGGCATCCTTAAATGAATCACTCAATGAATGATTTAAACGACCACAGGCCTAATTATGAGTAGGTGGAGCAGTAGCCCCGGATAGGATATTGCTCCATCTGATCACGACTAGCCCACTGTTCCCGCACCTGGTTTTCCTGTGTCCGAGAACACCAGATCCAATTCTACCAGCAGAAAATTCCAAACCAGTAAAACACATTATTTTTTGGCTGCAACAGTAGCTAAACCGCCTCCACTGTTAGACCCTGACTTTTGTCTCTGGCAAGATTAAAGCATTCAACAGTCTCAACATTCCAGAACTAATCTTCCAATTCTCCTCCCTCCCTACCTCCTCCTTCTACCCATACCACACACAGAAGCATCCGTACACATTTACCCCCTTTTCAGAGGAGGTGGTAAATGTGTGTGATAAAGCCCTCAGGAAAGGGAATACTGTGCGAAAAACAACATAGTAATTCTGTATCTTTCACAGTACTGTCAAGGTGTTGCCACATGGTAACAGTAATTATGTGTGGGGAATTTGTATCCCACCAGTGCCATGCAACTTGTAATCAGGGCCAAAATGTGTTTCTAAGCACTACAAAATTATTGCTGAATACACAGAACATTTAGAAAGAAAGAACGCTATTCCTTACTACACAAACTGTTTGTGATCTTTGTGACCCTGCACTAGAAACAGATGCTTTCATTGCCTAAATTGTTATCCACTCTATTAGGCAGTGAGTGGTAAAAGAATTTGTTAGATTAATGAGTAATTATTGTAACTCCTGCGACAAATATCAGTGGCAACTTGACAAAGTCGGTTACTTGTGGAAAAGCAAAAGTTTAAGAGGGTGATTGTTGATTAACAAACTTGGATGCATTGGGCTGTACCCAAAAGCAATATAGCCATAATAATGTGAAGACCATTTCAAGAAAGTTAGAAATACACAGTTGACTTACCGGTGTAGACAAATCGTCCAGGCGCACCTTTACAGAACTGTTTGGATTTGTAGGAGAGAGTTACTTCCACTACTCCAGGAATGTGTCGTGGTGGGGTCTGAACTCTGATGGCATGAGGTGTTATCAGCTATAAAATCATACAGTAAACATATTTAAAACCATAATAGGTTGATGAATGCCAGCTGAATATAATTACATAATTAGCTTAAATTGCTCCATCATCTAAAAATTCTACTTTCTCGCTCACACACATAGGCTAGGGGTCGTACAGTTTGCAGGGAAAATGCCTGTAAATGATCTCTGTTTTTAGTTTGCAGGAAAGACCACAGGGCATCATTTATATGAAAATTGGATCCATATGTTTGCCTAAGCCTGCTTCTAGCGAACATTAGCACTAATTGTTCACTTGTACATCGAGACATGGTACCACCATGTTCTCACCAGAGGGCCTTACTCTTTAGCTATGTGCAATATGACACAGGAATCATTATAAAAAACATAATTTTGTCATATGGCACTATGAGCTCTTCTGTAAATTGATCATTGACATTGCCATAATCACTCCCAAACAATTAACAGTTTTAACTTCATTAACTTCGAAATCTTACCTCACTCCAGACCAACATGGTGCCAAACACAACTTGCAAGCCGTCAAAAAAGTTGTCTCCGATTATGATGACAGTCGCTCCGCCTGTTGTCCAACCTTCACTCGGGCTGATGGCCTTTATACATGGAGTAGCTGCTTGTACAAAAGAGAAATCAGTGATTGTAGTACACTTTTGGGTACCAGACCTTCCTGCCAATGATTAATCAGGTAAAGCACAGTGGTATACATGCATGACTTACTCAGGAAGCATAACAAAGGCAAACATACAAATGTAAATGTCCAGTATTTGTAAAGCACGAACAATTACCCGAAGGTGTCAAGGCGCTGGGGGCCCCCAGGAAGATTAAGCGAGCTATTGCCCAGAGTGACATGGTGCTGGGCTGCTCTGCCGCCGGCACCGGGGATTGAACCATGAGTCCCTGGGTTCCTGCGTCAGTTGCCCTGGCCGCTGCCCACACCTCTTCCACAACTGTTTTGAAAGCAAACTGTTCAATGCTTTTTAAAGCAAAAGCTAAGCACTAGAAGCGGAGGGAGCAAGAAAAATGGCTTGATACGGCAAATTATGTTTCAGGGCAAATATGGCTATTACAAATGATTAAGCATCGCATGCATGTGGCATGTCGATTTATCTGCTTCACGGTAGAGATCTAAGCAGAGTCAATCAAAAGGTTGTTGAGGGAGATGGAAGAGCAAGTGCTCTGAATTTCGATTCCTCATAAGCGGTTAATTGGGTTGGGTTTTTCATCCGCGAACTT
>NC_140580.1:493038335-493050835 GCF_964204655.1 Triturus cristatus | reverse complement strand
AAAACTCACGTTCTTGTACTAAACCTGTAGCAATTTATTGTATTTTCTCATAAGCTCTATTCTTCATTCATTTGGTCTAATGGACGGTGGAATGCATGTGCTCACAGCTATGAAACAACATTAAAATGTAATGAATATGGTGCCTCGGTTGTTTCAAATGAGTTGCAAAGTAGAAAAACACTGAATTGAATGGACTCCAATTATGACATGGATATAAAGTGAGAGTGTCCTTGCAGTTGCCACAGGAGATGGGAGGGAGAGGATGTGAATGAAAGCTGTTTTGTTTGAGTATATAGAGTGGTACATTTCTCTAGCCCACTCTTTCCATTAACTAGGCTAATCCCTTTAGCCCTTAACCTATTTATTCTGTCCCTTTATTTTCTCTAGCTGTGCCATGCAATCAACCACATGGGGATTATAGCTTTAGTGACCATTTACCTGTGTCCTGTTGGGCCATCATTCCTTCCAGACATTTCAGAGCTAAAGAAATGCCCCCCATGGCCTCAATTAGAGACTGGGGAGCAGTACCTCTGGTAAAAATTAACACAGCTCCCACCCTGTCAGTCTTGTAGTTCCCCCATTTTATTTAAAGCAGGGGAACTCATGATTGTCTGACTGTGGAGCATCAACAGGTTAAGTCACTGGAAATTCTTGGCCTGGTGGCTGCCCACGATAGGACTGCCAATCCACCACAGCCTCTTCCTCTTTAAGGCTGGGCTTCCAACACTGATTTTCATGCCTGCATGTCTTCTCCTTGCAGGGATGGAAAAGCAAGTGATATTTCTTACACTAAGGGAGAAAACTCCCCATACATCAGGGAACATTTTACCCAAACAAAGTCCCATTCTGGGGCTAGTTTTAGATGCACTAAAGGCACAGACATCTTTGTCAGGGGGAAACATTCTCTGACTATAGTAGGATGATGGACCACCCACCAAGGTCATACTGATATCCACAGTCTGGATCACTGTGCAGGAAATGAGATCATAGTAATTAACGTCTTTGGTGTTGGATTATAGTTCCTATGTTCCTTGGCTGGCCAAACAAGTTGGTCACTGCTATACACTAGGGTTGAAGCATGTGGAGACAGCTCACACCGGACACCAGTCCCACTAAAAGAAAAAGATGAAGTGAATTGAAGTGCTTCTCACTGGCCACAACACTTCTTGATAGTCTAACAGCAATTTGGTCCAGCTGCAGCACGTGATTGCAGCTTCTTACTTATTAAGCATCAGGATTTGAAGGTAGAGACCATTGTTAATTTTGTCTTACCCATGCCAGACCTGAAAGTCTGGAGATGATTGTTTGGGGTCTTGAGAATAATCTTTCTGAGTGTATTAAAATATTAGTCATGCTATAATTTTGCTAGATGACAAATTGCATGCTCACTTTATTATTTTATTAAACTGCAAAATATTTTCATTTCCAAATAATGTGCAATGTAACTTTAAAACTTTGTTTAGCAATACCCAGAGGTTGGCTGATTCAAGGGTCCACCCTCCTTTTCTCTCATTCATGAAATGGTGTTCACTTATCTCCCATATCAAAGAGAAATGGGGAGGCTATTGTTTCTTGCAGGTCATCATTTGCTGATGTCTTCTACGGATGATTTTTAATACTTGTACTTTCCCTGGTATTCACTGGTCAACTCATACGTCTGACATATAAAAATATTGTGCTATGCTGAGCTCAGCTACTTCACAAAACACGGTATACTTTCCTTGAGAATTCTCAAAATCTCTATAATTTTAGCATCTTCACTAAAAAAGAAATTTCACTCACTAACCTACTAGTACCTGCGCTAAAAAGAATGTTCACATTCATAGTAAATTTGATTCATAGTGTGTTGATGCTAATATCTCGTGCTTCCTATAATGCTTGCTTATTTAATACAGTGGCATGAGCCATATGTATGCTGGAGGAAGCAAGAAATGTAAGTGGAAATATAGAGAGAAAGTGAGAGAAAGAAAATGAGACACATAGTTCTTAGGGACACATGAATTACATTTAGACTATGTTGTGCTATGGTTAATGAGGCACCCTTAATATGTACAGTGGTATGTTACGTTTGTATTGTGTTTCTAACAGCTAAAAAACGTTCAACTCCTAAAGCTTTACTATCCACCAAGTAACCTCTGCTGAATAATAGAAATGCCAGCAATAACAATAATTATAATTAAAACACAAATTATAATTTGCAAAGCACTTCTATACAAAGTGTTTTAGAAGGAATTTGTTTTGTATGTAGACCCTCAGGGCTACACTGGTACTAATCAACCCAACTGGAATTCATACATGAAGGATGTTGCTCAGACACACCATTCTCGTGCTGTTGTGTTCTTCACTAAGCTATCACTTTAAGATCTTATACTATATAAATGAGAAGAAAATTATTATATTCCTCTTGGTGTTCATAAATCAGTCATCAAATTCATATGTCGTCTTTTCCATTTAAGGGTTGACCAAAGTCCCCAGGTCCTTATAGGGAGATCTGTAACATTACGTTTATTTCCTAATGATGTTTAAACATATACCACAAGAGAGGGATTGCCAGAAGAAGACCTACATATCCAGACTGAATGAAGAAGAGAGCTATTCATAGTTATGAATTCCACATTTCGAAATGGTATAAATCTTGCTTTTATGAAGGTTTGAGGAGGAATTTAATGTTTGATATCAAAATGTATTTCAGTTTTTGTCCTCCTGTGATGATTACCCATTATTTCACCTCAGCTCAATAACAGTAGACTGAAGTCAACTCAAATGAACACAGATCAACATGAGTTAACAAGTGAGCACACATATCAATTTTTAGATGAAGAAATGCAACCAGGCCACATTTCAGAGTGAAAGGATTGCTCAATGGGCAATTTTTTAATGCTCCCATATGACTTAATGAAAGAACAATGGTTTTCAATGTTATCGTGGATCAAGTATTCGAAAATTAAAGGTCCAAATAGAGCCCAAAATATCCAAAGGTAGTCACTTCTTTTTTTTTTTTTAAATGTTGCAAAAAAATTACTTAAACAAAAAAGAATGCTCATGCAAATAAATTCAGTGAAATAGAAGTTGTAAAAACTATTTTACAGCAATCCGGAGGGTCAAAAAGCCGAAAGTAGCAAAATGTAAATGTATAGGTCAATATATGCAACTCAAGAAGCAGCTTAGATTTTTTGCCTTATGACCCATACTAAACATTCGGAACATGATGTAACTGAGGAATATACCATGTACTATTTTCCCTTCTCAGTAACGGGTGCAAGCTATTTATTGGTAGGTGGTGTTGAAGGCCTTTGATAAATGTAAAAGTATGTGGGCTTGAATTCACCACCATAAATTCATATCTACAATCTAGCAAAATGGCCATCATGGCTAATTAAATAAATTGAGCAGGGTGTAAACCTGCTTGTATGGAGGTCTATAAAGGCTGAGATATTCAGAAACATAACTGGAAGTCAACACCAGTTTGCCGCATTTTTGATGGGTTGGGGACATTAGGATTGGCTCAAGGGTGACACTGGGATTATTTAAACATTAATCAGAAATCTAAAGTTGTTCAACACGGATGTGCTGCCTGAAGTTAATGAGCAATGAGGCATTTAACAGAAATTTAAAGTGGTCGGCTAGGACTTCTTTATAGTGGTTAGTCGCCAGTAACTGTTCTGGCCAACCAATAAGTGTCAGACTGCACTAACACTGAACAGGACAAATATGGGACACCATCATAATAAGTTGGTTTTCCTTGTGTTAATTGGAAGAAGTGGTATTAAATTGCAGCAAAACACTTTTTGACTGATGTATGTTAATTGATTAGAGCAGTTTTTTATTGATTGTACTGATAGATGTATTTTGTGAAGTAGAACATTTCTTTAAACATTACCTGATTGGGTCAAATCATGATTTCGGGAGTTAGGAAGATTCATGTAACTTTGTTTTGAGAATTGTAAATGTAAACAGCATATGCGCATCAACTTCATTACTTAACATTTTAAATACATTATATCACCTAGTATCATGAATCAGATGTAGTCAACATTTCCAAAGCTAGATGCCTTTAAAAGTTAATTACATTTACTTGCGATACTAGTTTGCTCCTATGTCATAGGCTAGTGTTATGCCCGTGTAGTGAAATCTGTTGAAACACAAAGATTCTAATTTCTTTATCTAATACAAGAAGAATGTACTTTGTTTTAACATAAAAGTGTGGTGCCGGAATAGGAAACAGAGTAAATTCTTTGCAGATGTGGTTTATTTCACCATCTGTTTAAGCTTACAAGTATCACCTGAGAAAGTACCCCTGGGTCAAGAACTGTGAGAAGCCAAAATGATATAAAATAAATGAAATTGCGAGAAAAGCTGCAAGCAAAACAAGGCTTTAAAAATGTTACAAAAGATATCTGACAGTGGTTGCGGTGGGTGGGGGTGCACCTATCATTATGGAAAGAGGATGGGAAATAATCAGGAAGTGATGCATGAACCAAATACTCTCAGTGCTGCTATTAGCGTGATCAGCGTCGTCAATGGCATGGGGAGGTTCAAACATGTAAATGAACTGTGAATAGATACACCAAAATAAAATATGATGCAAAAAAGCATTGCAAATAAAAAGACATGTAAATGTGTGCCTACCATTTTCCAGATAAGAAGGAGTCGTACCTTCTGAAGGATCAAGGCGGCGGGCCCGCCTCCCGTGTTTGGAGTTGTTGTGTACAAACATGTTGTCTGAGACAGCCAGGACATGGCCATCCACGTTGACTGTCGTTGATACAACAACCTGGAAAAGAGATCATAATTACGTGTTTTCTCAACGATTAAAACAAGGCATACTGTCACAAAATGTGTCCTTAGGGAAAACATCTGGTTTAAATGTAAGCAGCACTGTTTCAGCTTTTAAAATAAAAACACACCAGTCTTTCTGATCAGTAGTGAGGCTGTAGTTTACTCTGTTGGCTCTGTTTTTTAAAAAATATGTTCAAAACTAATTACAGCTGAATGGCCTATTATAATAGCAAATTAATTTAGGTGCAGAGAAATGTTTTTTAAAGACTATCAGCAGACCTCCTCCCATGTTTATCCACTCCACACACACACACAAGCGCATGCACACACAGACAAAACCAAGCCCACATACATACATATAGATACACACACACATCTGTAAACACACACTCACATTTCAGTGGTCAGGTATTGGCTATATGTATCGTCTCACTGTTTTTGTAATGTTGCTTATAAGTTTAGAAAGATGTTTAACTTTGGGGCAAAACATGATATTTATTGCACCAATACCTCAGAGTCTGAAAATAAATTAAGGTTTTGCCAGTGGCGGCTCACATAGGGCGTGCTGTGGGGCGGTGGGGTGAGGCAGGGTGGGGGGAGTAGTAAACTCGGACATACGACGGAACAGAGGAAAGTAATCCTCCGTTCCGACGTATGTCCGAGTTTACTACCCACCCCCACCATGCCCCTCCCCCGCCCCGCCTCACCGCTCCGCAGCACGCCTTATGCGAGCCGCCACTCGGTTTTGCTTGAAATAATATTGTACTTTTTCCTCAGTGCAAATGTGCATATGCACACATGCTACCTGTTACTTGATTCATTCATTCTCATTTCTGGCATTGTGTTAAACATGGACGCGTAGCAGAATGTTTCCCTATGATGGTTATGGTTTATTATATTTTTCACTGTTCGAAGGTTTCATTGATTTGCCTGAGTAACTCGGAAAATGGTTTTCGAGTAACCCCGGGCGTATGACTATGCAACGCTCGCTTAGTTTACGTAGTTTGCGCAACTACGCGCTACGCAAATTGCACGTAGCACAGTGCAAAAATGCATAGCATAGCGGGCATTTTTTGCTTGCTCGCGGTCCTCAACGTCAAGCTGGCGACCGCGAGTGAGCAAAATAACATCCCGGTGAGACTTTTTCCTCATCCGCGATCAGCAACATCAAGTTGCCAATCGCGAGCGTGGAAAATAAACCTCCCGGCGAGATTCTCAACGCGGGGAGGTCAGGTTTCTCATTGCGAGGTCGCGTTGAGAAAGCTGCAGCTCGAGTACAAATCTACTCGAACGGCAGAAAACGACTGCTTGCACTGTGCAAGATGGCGTTTGCAATGATTGCACAGTGCGGACAAGCATCCGGCACTGTGCAATCAGTGCGAACAGCATTTTGCACAGTGCACTACGCAGTTCCCATAGCTACGCAAACTACGTTCAGGGTTATTTTGGAGCATGTTTAAAATATACGTTTTTTAAGCAGACAAGACAACATTCATTTAAAGTTTTTAAATAAACATGGGCGCTGATTTGAAATTCTACATTTCTGAGGTGAAAACTCAATGCAGTACATTATTTTGAACCCTAACTCTCGTTTCAGGATCAGAGTGTTGTTAAAGAGGAAGCAAGGTCTTCTTACAATGGTAGGGGATCCATGACTATATTTCATCCATGAACACTTACAAACACGTACCAAAATACAGCCATAAATCCAATGCTTGAAATTCATTTTCGGAACTATCTTCAAGTGGAAGCAAGTTGAAATAGCGCATGTTATTTCCGGATATGTTTGAGATTGCTTAACAAAGACAGTTTTAAGAATTTGAAAACAAAATGGAATAGCATCTCTTGAATAAATCCATCTTTGCACTGTGGGATATGAGCCCTGGCTACCAAAGTTTAGAGGAAGTCAGAGAATATAAAAAGCTTCACTCTTGAACCAAAACGAAGGCAGGTGCAACAGGAATTGAGGGTGCACCAATAAAGTACGAAAGTAAACACATATGGCACCGAAGGCACTGGCGTGGGAAACTGCCCCCAATGTGAGAAGAGACTATCAATTACTTTGGAGAAGAATCCAATACGAACAAACTATAGAATGCAACATCGTGGTACATAAAAGTACATTAAGAAATGTGTGAAACTCAAGATGAGCCAGAACATCCTATCTAGGAATAAGAAGCCCAATACACTTAGTGTCTCTGTAGCCTTGTCTCGTAGCAGTTAGCTGGGCAAACACTAAAGAGGAGCAAAGGGTGTAGGTTTTTTTTAGAACGTTTTATATATTACCTCAGTAAGATGACCTATAGGGCTGTGTCTTATTTAGTAATCTTCAAAATTACAGTACAATGCAATTCAACAAAAATCAAATACCTTTTACATTTAGTAGATTATACCTAGTGGAAGCTAATACACTCTATGGCTTCCACAGAATATAAATAGAGATTCACATCAGCAAAGGATATTTTTTAAAGTCTCATGGCATGATGTGGAAGGAGGAAAAGGCGAAAAAAGAGACAACTGTCTTTGTTCTGTCATCTAAATATAGGTCACCCACCAGGGGAAAACAGTACAGTGCAGCTGAAAAAAAGGAGAAAAGATGACATACCATATTTTGTGTTACTGTACTGGCTCGTTTCTGCAATTCATCTGCAAAAAGGTGCTGAGATAGAGAAATCTTGTACAAATGGTGTTTGTGGCCTGACATGCTGTTAAGTCCAGTTAAACCTTTGAGAAGCTGGGAGATTAACTGAAGAGACCAGTGGAAGCCATTTTAGTGACTACTGACCTGGTTTGGTTGTCAACCACAAGATCATTTGTGATTGATGCATCTTTTAGCCATCACTAAGACAAAGTGGACACTTCCACTCATTCCAGATTTGACCTTCGGCGCCGCTCACATGGATCAATATCACCTGTGCCAACTGATGGCGAGGTACATGAAAAATGGTAGCTTGGATGACGTGTTTTGTTGGAATATTTTTTCAGGGACTGCTCTTTTAAAATGTCTCATTGACAATCACGGTTCTGTTTTCACAATTTTTTAAATCAAAACACTATGTATACTTTTTAATTCATTAACATATTACTTTAGGAAAAAATCATAGTTCATAATCAATGAGTTGATTTTATTTGCAAAAAATCTGACTGTCCCTTGTATTTTTTCACTGCTACCGAATGTTGTGAACACCTCAAGGGTTTTCAGGATTATTTGTTATTTTATCTGAATCTGGTTAAAAATAGCCTTGCATGCCTTCATTGACATGAAACAAAGTGCTTTTTCTTAAAAAATGCATAGCATGAATCTCAAAACTAAAAATAGGTTTTATGATTACAGGTCCTGTGAACAAATGACAATCATATGCATGAAGAAACTCTTTTTTGATGGAATAGAACCAAAACACACAAAAGAAGACATAATGTAAAACCAAAAAAAAATACATATTAGAGGAACATGTTGAGAAAATTCAGATGACATTTAAAGTATCCATCTATTCAATGTTTTGCACAGGTGTAAATAAATTAAATACCCTCATGCATTTTAAATTTCCAGTGGTCCATAATGAATGATGAATATATTCATGTGCTGCAAACCCAAATATCTGTAGGATCAGATAGACTTAGTTGAAGCCATACTCTAGCGGGCCTTCTTGGTTGTTGATCAAGAGAACAAGCACTTCTTTGACACTTTGTAGACAGTTGGGTTGTTCTCTTTCCTGGTTAAAAGTATGTTAAAAGTCTTAAGTGTTGGAATTCTCCAACAGCTACATGTTTGTTGGATGATCTGAAGAAAGTGGTTTGGAGTTTATCTGAACACTCATTGCAGGGGTAAATGTGGCTTTAACAAGTAAAGATTTTAAATACTGAGAAGTGTGTGAATTGCTACACGATGCACAATTTTCAGCCAGCTAAAATTTCTAATTGAAACTTCCCTGTATTTGGTCTAATCTTAGGCTGATTTAGAAGGGGTTGAAAGGAAATCTTAGCATATGAGTCTGATGGTGTGTCTGATGATGTGTGATGCTAACTGAATGTTTTAGTGGAAGTCCAAAAGAATGGTCCCTTATCCTGCTCAAAGCCTAGGCTCCTGACAATTGTTTGACTGGGACATGGATGTTACCTAATCTCTTTCGATATTTCTAAGCAAATCAATAATGCCAGCACATTCATACTGCTGTATACTTTTCTCTTGTTACAAAATGTTTTGTACAAGCACCTGTGTTGTATTTCATCCATTAAAACTCAAATCATTGTTTCAATTAAACCAAGTGAGAATGCTATGGGGCTACAAAAGACCAACATGTATGTTTGTGTGGTTAGCTGTAGCTTGCTCAATTATCATCAGAACTTGATGAAAGATAACCAATAATGCTATAATGAAAAATGAAACAGATATTTTCTTGTGAGTGCATTTCAATTGAGTACCTGGAATCTCCGCATGTCTCTTGGATTGCCGGCATTCTTTAAGCAGTTCTGGTTGCATTTGAGGAAAAACTTTAGGAAGAATCTAAAAAAAGATAAAAATGCAACATCAAATCTATTTTAAATATGTAATCTTAATAAATGTACAAGCTCCAGCACATCTCATTAAAACATCTCAGTGCAACTTTTAAGGCCATGATTGAGTGTTAGAGAAAGGCATAAGATTATGACAGTAAGTCAACTTTGCTAATTCTTCAGAATGTCAAATTCAGTGAAGTGCTTTAAGAGCCAGGTAATCCGGGGTGTGTTCTCATGATGTATCACATTGTAAAATGTAAAATCCTGTTGCGAGACACCTTACTATGACAATGTTTTCATAGAATGAATACCAACTGGATGGATAGGTATAAGAGAGTTGCACAAATACAAAGAAAATGTGGGTCAGTCGTCTATTATTGGACAACAATGTGATAATAATGGCCCCAGAATTTGACACAAGTAGAGAATAAAAAAAGTTACATTTTTATTCCTGGGGATTCACAAAACTGGGTAGCTTCTAGGTGGCATGAAGACTATGATTTCACCCTGAATGCTGTAGATGAGCTGTGTGCTGTCCACTCTAATTGGTACAGAGGGTTTGAGGTAGAAAGGCCTAGGTAGTTGACTAATGAACATATGTTTTCGTGATCAGATATAGTAATAAATCTGATTGATAGTCCTGTGTACAATGCATAGCACTAGCTCATCTCTGTGTCTTCACTAAAGTAGATTGTCTTACTTCTATTTCTATGAAGAGGGGCATGTGTAGGCATGTAACATAAATAACTGAAACTGGTAGGTCCTGGATGCCCACAGATGTTTGGGGGTCACCTAATCGCCAGCTGGCCCAAAGGGGTAGAGCCAGCCTCTGAACCAAATGAAATTCAATTCCCTCATTTCCTACCACTGCAATTGTAAGTTAATGTACTTTGCAACAACGTTTGTGGGTTTTTCATAATGGAACTCTAGTCTCTAATGGGAGTCTGCAAGGAGAGAGCCAACAGTTATTAATTAAGTAAATTGTAAACAATTTACTCTTTTTATAATATAACTGTTAATCTACTCTTTATATAAAACAATAAGCATGTGCATTTACTGCACCTGGGAAGTAAAAATGTGTGTAACATTCACATACCAAATATAATTACAAGGCCCTCGCTGTGTCAGTTTGATGTAATTTGTTTAGGCATATAATCAATATACAAAGCATAATTCCAAAAACAGTATAAATCTTAACAATAGACATCTAAAGGGGAAAACCTCTTACAAAATCCCAAAATTTGATCTTAAAATGAATTACTTTTTGTTAATCAGAATTGATTGAATATCTCAGAATATGTGGGGAAACATTTGATTTTGGATGATTGGAACTGAGCGCACAGCACAGTTTTCTGTCTTTGTAAACACACAAGACTACATTTATTAGAACACTGTTTGCTGAGAAACAGAAGGGCTGATTTGAACACGTGAAAGAAACAAAACGCACTCAGAGAAAGAGCTACCTTAATGAAATATCGACAATGCATGGAGGGATAAAATAGTATATTACAAATATTTACTCTTTCTTGTGTGTTTTGTATGTGTTTTTCGTTGCAAAAATGTGTGGCACGTGTAAATGGTAGCCTTTGCATTGATGTATTTTTCCTCAGAGTTTTGGCACATGGAGACGGAGTGCCAAATGTCTGTAATGTTTTCTAGCATTTTCCACTAATTGGTGCAGCGCTGTGGTAGCTTAAGGAATTGTTTACAGAAATACATGTGATGTGTTTCTGAAAATAGACAGGAGGAACATTTCTGTGCAAGCCATTTGATAAAATGAAATGGACCACCATATTTCTATGAGTTTCTTGGACGAGTAGAAACAATCTGTATGCCATAGTTATTACAAGGCAAATACAAATATACTGTTTGGTAAATTCTTGACATTTTTATCCGTATAACATGAATATGAACTTGGCACGTTCATCAGCGTTAAATGAAGGAAATAAAAGTTTGGAAAGCAATTATGCACGTTGTTTTGTTGTGTGGGCATAATTTCCGCCGATCAGCGTACATAGTAATTTCCCGTTACTTAAAGAAAATCTGATTGTTAGAGGAAAGAGCTGCTATCCATTCAATTAAATCCTATTACACACCACATGGCTTCACTATTTTACACGCTTTTGAAGAGAGAATGTGGATCTTTTATTAACTCAGCTCACCTATACACTTAGCTCACAATGCCTCTTACCGCCCATCTGCCATCAGCATACAGTAAGTCACTTGATATTCCACCCACCAATTTTTCCTAACAACCACTGTGCAATTAAACTCAACACGTTCTGTTGCGAGGTAAATTAGGCACACCTGCGGCCAGACTTCATTTGAACTGCATCAGAAAAGGACCTAACAAGGTGAGAGCGTGCTGCAAAGTTATAGTCCTGTCAGGCAATTAGGTTTCCACTTCTGGGACACCGGCACAGTGCAATTATGCCACACATTACAACCTGGCTAATCTTCTGAACAAATGTCATGTCTCACAGAAGCTAGTAAAAGCAGTTCATCTGCAAATGTGCCCGCTCGGCCACCATCACCTCATGCACAGAGCAACCCAGAGGCAGCTTTCTGTGATCGCCCAGATTTTTTTAAATTAAATGTTAAAAGTCCTACAAGTGATGCTCCTCGCAATTTACATGTGGTGTTGAAAACAGACTCTGCTGTGCACAATGTATCATACCCACAGCGCTGTGGTACAGTATCGTGCAGAACTGCAATGTACTGTAACACACATTAACACAGGCAACTACTGTGCCTGCATTTCTACGGTTATCTGTATGAGAAGTTGTGAAAATAAAAGGTGTGTTATTTCATAGAGCATGTCATTTTGTGTATGGTGTATTACTGTGCCCGTACATTGCAAATTTAGTGCACTTAGATCATTTTATAGTAACCAACCAGCTTTGCCACCAGGCAGGAGGGATCCGTGTATTAGGCTTTCTGCTTGTATTAGCTTTCCCGCACCCAGGGTGAGTTTAGCACCTCAACCCTTACAGAGACTTTGGATGTCTCCAAGGAATAAAGTCCTCTGGATGCACCCTTACTGAACGGGTAAACACCTGAGACTGGCACACAATTATGCCACCCATTGGAGATGCATTTACGAACTCTATGGAACTCCTGCACATCTAAAACACAAACCACTTTCGGCAACACACAGAACCAAAAATAGTTATTTGTCCAAATGTATAGTTAGGGACATAGGTCTTGTGATCAATGTTTGTTCT
>NC_140580.1:493015835-493025835 GCF_964204655.1 Triturus cristatus | reverse complement strand
TACACATAATAGGAGCCTCAGCAGGCAGGTCGTGTTAGCATCCTCAAACACACACCGCCTCCCTCCACGGAGAGAACACTAACACGTCAACTCAATTTTTTTGTCAAAACACTGACACACAAATAGGCAAACCAGCCTCTTGTGTTTACAGCTAATGTGCTCCTGTTTCAATATGAAAGGCTGCTTTACAATGCTATTTATGCTTTAACGTTGTCAGTGGTACTGTTTGTGATTATCTACATGCCTCACTTTGAAAACTGACATCATGTAGTACGTAGAACTGCTAGGACCATGTCCTCTCACTAGAGGGCGTTTTAATCAAATGTGCCTGTGAAAAGCAAAAGGTTTTCATTGAGATGTACAGAGAAAAATCTACAGAGCGAAATCTAAAATTAAATACTTGACTGTCAAATCTTAGCTTGTGAAGGAGCAAAGAAGCATCAAAGACTGTCCACATGAACAAAACTTTGCAAAATATTAAGCCAATATTTATGGAAAAACCAGAGTAGTGCAAGATCAAATCAGCAGTATATTTATAATGTTAAGAATGTTTTATATATATATATATGTATTTTTTACATTAGCTGCTGACTAATGTGGTGTTTGCAGGTTGTACGTTTGCACCTAAGCAGACCAAATTTAGTTTCCATCCTTCCCGGGAAGAGGGGTGGGAATATTACTTATTATGTAAAACTAACATACATTATTCACAGCAAGTAGAAATGACAGAAGTGTGGTATTTACCATTATAAAAAAACCAAGTTATAATTATTTTCATTTATGTTCTAAGAAGAAAAATAGTGAATTAATTTTGCTGCAATAATTTAGTTCTCATTGTGGTTTACTAAGACCGAGAACTGACCTACTCTGAGAAGCCAGATTCTCAAACCTTTTTTTGTAACTAGTTGTGCTTTACTCCTGCTTTACTTGTGAATTACTCCTAAAGCATTTTTTGTGAGTTAGTGTCCCCTATTCCAGAATTGGTGCAATGTATGCATACATTTACAGGAGAAAGACATGCTTCATCATGGACATGAACCACAAAGGATTTTTGTGAGTAAACAAGTTTTAGTATTGGAAATTCTTGAGTGTATTTGGCCTAAGTGTAGAACATGAAATTTTGGAGTATAACTAAACTAAGATGAGTAATACACAGCTGCAAGCAGAAAATTATTCATGGAGCATTTCTTCAATGTAAATACACTTAGCGCCTGATTTCGATGTCGGGCGGAATTCCTTCTACCCGACACCGATTCGGTCGTGGGACCGACCGACACCCAGTCAGCGGCCCGACCACCTCATTAGCATTCCTATGTTCACTATGGGAGCATGCATTATGGCAGTAAACCGGCTGCGATGCATGCTCCCATAGTGAAATGGGAGGTGTGGTTCATCCCTGCACCCCATGGCAGGCCACAAGGTGCAGGGATCAACGGGGGCACATGCTGCCGCTTGGCCTCCAACCGGAGGCCATGTACCAAAGGGGGCCCTGCTGTGGGCCCTCAAACACTCTTTCCAACAGGGTTTATATGTCGGACTGGCAGGCATGGAAACCATGTCGGAAACCATGCATTGTACTCTCAAGGGTGGGCCTTTCTGAACTCAAGATTACTAGCTGGCTCTCTTAGCTCATCGGAAGCCAATCGCAATGACCGGCCAGTTTCCTTTCCGACCGCCTCGTTCCTAAGGAGGCAGTCGGAAAGGAAACTGATGATGAGGCCTTGCAGTCGGAGCCTTTACGGGCTACATCAGAATCGGTCCCTTAACCTTTATAGTTGGGGAAAACACTACTGCCCACGAGCCAGTGATTTGTATGTAGTAATAATTCAAAACATAATCTGTAAAACATCAGCTACGGTACATTCTAAATTTGCTGTGATTTTTTCAGCTTTGTACAGATTTCCTCTTCTCTTTGGATAAGTTTTCTGTCTTTGGGGGGATTTACACAAAATCGAATAGATTACTCATGAAAATCACTGAAAGACACAGACTTCCATGAGCTAAAAATGAGAAAGAAGAGTAGAAGCACATGTTTAAACTTGTGAATTTGTGATTGGACATGTGACTGTTTTCTGCACAGAGAAAAAAATTCCTAGCGAAGAAACCCCTTTTTGCAAAACTTGATTCAATATGTGGAAATATACTTCCTTGTCCACACTGGAAGCACTGGAAATTGTGAATAACCAGAATTATCCATCTAGTGCCAGAGAGTTGGAAAGGAAAGGCTGTGCCTCTCTTTTCTTCCCACCTTCCCTCCAATAGCAATTACCTATTCTTTATTTGTGTGGTAATTTTCTTATTTGTGTATACTTTTTCTAATGAATAAGTGGAAAAGTAATTCTATAGCCTCCATAAATTATCAGTCTGTGAATAGGATTTTGTATTAAAAGACTGGAAACCAACTTATGGGCTGGCACACTTAGGGCCTCATTACAAAGGTGGTCCATCGTTGTGGGCCTTCAGACCATCTGACAAAGAGTCAGAGGTCCAGACAGCCCATTTACCATTCGACCACTGTGGACGTGGTCGTTAACATCCCATTTTTCATTGTGGCTTGTGCTGAGCCCTGGAAAAGGGCCGCAGCATAAGCCACAAAAGAAAAAAGGATGGTTTGGAACATCCATACACCGTGTGCTAAAGCGCCATGTTGTGCCTGGCACACGGTGCATGGATGTTAAGGAGGGCATCACATGTGCCCTACAGCCCACATAGCGGAGGCCAACAGGGACCCTGCTAGGGGCCCCCAAAACCCCTTTCTGACAGCCTCTTCATGGCTGTCGGAAACGGACAGCGTAATCCCTATGTCAGTGCCTGCGCAGTGCCACCGTCATTGTAGGGATTATGGTCCGATCAATGCCTCAATGGGCTCTTTGAGCCTGTCAGAGGTGTCAGTCTGTCCCTCTGACCACTGCGGTCCAACCGACTGCATTGCAATGTGGTGGTCAGACCGCTACCCTGGCTGTTGGACCGTCAACATCCTAATCAGGCCCTTAATGAAAAAGGCATATTGTCTGCAATATATTCAGTCTGAGGGTGTGTCTGAGCCATGTTGTGAGATTTTATAAATATAATGTTTGGTCTCACGCTATTTTACCAATCAGCATCTGTGCACTTTGGGCTACCTCAAAGGGAGCTCCCAGCAGTAGCGGATCCAAACTGATACACAAATATTCTTAACTAGAAGGGCCAAGTCTTAAGTATCTTCCTGAATTGAGGATTATAATTGCAGAGTCAAAGAGAGGGATGTAAAGAGATTCACATGCATCCCTCTTGTAAACAGGGATGAGCACTGATCTGATATCACAGATCCCCTTGTACTGACCAAGACCTGCCTGACCCAGTAACTGTGCCCTCTCGGACTCCTCACTGCACTGCTGACCCTCATGCTCCAACAATAACGAAAAACTATTAGTTGATATGTAGCATTTAATATCAACACATACATTTGGGCCAAGGTTAAATAAATTACAATCCCTTGCACATGCCTTATAAAGCCTATGCAGGAGAAATGTGTGACCCAACCTATGTGTTAGGAGGAATGTATTGCAGAACATTGTATACAGAATTATTGGCTGCAGCAAAGATATTCTCCCAGTTTGTGTAGATTTTCCATTGTGAAATCCAATGGGGCAATATTTTTGTAGCTGATATTTATGGCATGACATTCATGTCTGACAATAATCTGACAATGACATTCTAATAATACACTGGCCTTATTGCTCACCTTAAGTGACTTATATGAGCCAATGAACATTGCAGCAACAAGAGAGTGACAGCTACTTGATTATTGAAGACTGATCTAGGTAAGGAAGCATTCCACTTGCCTTGCCAATATGCCCCTCTTTGCGAGCAGAGATCTTCATGAAGAGAAACTAAACTGCAATATTTGTGAGAAGCAAAAATACTTTTTGCAAAAGTAGAACTGCATTTTTACCTTTATCTCTAAAATAGAACAAAGTCCCTTCCTTTTGTTTCATCAGATGACTGATTCAATCTTTCTGGTTGGGCCTATCTTTTTTTATCTTCCTGGAGAAGTACCTTCCAAATTTAAAAATAATACAAACAATGCTTTCTTGACTGTGACATGTACAGTGATACCATAAATCTACAAATAAATAAAAATACAAATGGACCACTAAGAAAAAACTCCACCTGGACTTCAAAAGGTCTCATGAGGCAACTTTCTTAATGCTTGCTATGCATGTCACTTAGAATCCAAGGATTAAATCAGATCTCACAGTAGTCACGAGGTTCAATTGATAATCAGTACAATCAATTCAGAACAATTGTAACAAACATCTATTTTAAATTAGAACCTTTAAATACAATATCTAACCTAATTAAAAAATAACAAAATATGGGCACAGTTTTTTTTTTAGGTTTGACTATTATGTACTTTAGAAAAAGTAATGTCTCCCTTACTATTAGCTATCCACACCAATCCTAAATACAGAGTTACAGATTTTCAACTTTTATGAGTTGAGGTGTTTAAAATGGCTGAAATATTGAGAATGATTTTAAAAGATAATGTTTGCATTAATTCTACAAACTGTGCACATGTTTATGCTCCTAAAGTACTCAAATGCTTAATGTGTTGCTACATATGAACACAAGTAAAATAAAGTAAAATGTTTATTATGAGTATTTCTGTGGTGATATGATATTGATTTCTAAATGGATCATATAAAAGGATAGTTCACATTTCAATTTTCCTATATCCATTTATTGTGAAACTACCTCATGTCATCCCTGTAGACATGGAAAGTAGATGAATTTATTTGGGTTCATACTGTTTAATTCTTAGGCATTATCTGCATTTCCCAAAGGGTTAAAAGACCAATTAATTGTCATGTACGAGAAAACAGAATAAGTAACACATTACTAGACAAACATTTATACTACAACTCTTAAATGTTGCTGCAGGTCAGGAATGTAACCATCCTTGGAGATTCTGGGTGCTAAGATAATGAAAATAATTTCATGTATAAAATCTTTAATCAAAATGCTAGTGCTGTCACTTGTTAGTGCAGAAATTTCAACCTAAAATGAATATACATTATAACTGTTAGCAACATTAAAACAATGTGCATGCCTCCAGTAGATGCATGAAATCTTTAAATGTTCTTCAAAGACAACGCCCAATTTAATTACAAATTTTAATTATTCATTTATTGGTATAGGTTGAGATTTCACTCAAAAACACAAACATAAAGTGAAATATAGTGGCATTTTGAGAAGGAGAAACAACACTTGCAAAATAAAGCATTGATGAAGGAAACTGTACTGTATTCACTTCTCTAAGTGTATGCACCCTTCTACACATTTCTGTATGTTGTGCACTTATATCAGCTGTATAACTGAAGTATTGTTACTGCACAGCGATCTAGAGATTTACCAAAGTTAACTCACAGCAGCAAAAATATTAAAGAGAAAGCCAGTGGTCAACTCAAAATGTTCTATTGAATGTTTGAAGTAAATCGTAAACTCCAGATAAAACCTAAGTGTCTTTCAAAGTTTAAATGATAGCATCCATTAAAATATTGTATCTGTTCAATACAGAGCTTCTGACAAAGAAAGAAACAACTCGTTCTTAGAACATGGACATTCTTTAAAGCAAAACAATGATGCAAACAATAATATTTTCAAGTGTGAATCATTGATTTTTTAGCATTTGAATAACCTTTGAGTTCTGTGACTGTTAAAGGTTCACAGTATAACTCCTCTTTGTAAGTCCCTTCAAAACCAAACATTTACACCAAATTTTAGGGATGACCACAAGAAGGTGCCTTTCCAACTTTCAAAGCACCCCGAAGCATATGGAATAGATAGTTAGGTTGATAAAAACAAGCACATTTTAAATTATGTCTGCAAAGCACATCAGGAACTCTCAATTAATACACACAGAGTAATCTTGTGATGTTGAAGTGATCCTTCAAGACTGAATTTTACCAATGAAGTCTGTTCAGTGGACCACTTTTGTTTAAGTGCTTGATTGTCTATCACTGTGGCAATGCCTCCAATATTTCAGCTGTCCAGACAGGCCTTGCAGTCTCTATAAATGTGAAATTTGAACTAGGGAAATGGGCTAATTGTCCTTTTCAGTGACATCAGTAAGACATTCAATGGGAAAAAGATCTTTTGTTGATCAAACGTATGTATGCATTAAAGATAATCAGCAGACTGAATGGTTGTAGAATGATATCAGGTGCGTGTGCATGAAGAAATCCACACAGTGATTTTGATCACAGATAGATGCTCATAAGTTCAAGAGAAATGCCAGCTATGAAGTGTTCATCAGTGCATGTGTGTTTCTTTAAAAAATACATTCAATTATACGAATGAAAGAAGAACATCTGGAAGTTCAACAAGAGGTCTACACTCGGGCATTTTCTATTACTCTAATCACAATTGCAATGTGGGGAAATTGCAAAACGTGTTAAGAAGCTGAGGGACAGTAAAACATATTTGGGCATGAATATAGGCATATTAGGTATATATCAGTCAGATACTTAAAATCACCTTTACACTTATGTATTTGATTAAAGGTATGATTCTCAGAAGACAGCTAGAACAAGTTTACATTTGCATCCATAATATTACTCGTATATTGGGAGCACTTTTCCAACATTTTTGGGAATTCACATGAATCCCATAAGGATTGCCTCGAGTCAGCAACAGTTGCTGGTATACAAGAATATGGCATGCATGCATCTTTCTACATAAATAATGTTCTAAAGGCATACATTTCAAAATAAATAAATAACACAGAATTCCCTTTGCAAACAATTTCTTTCCTTTTCTCAGAAATATTTTTCCTATGTTCTCAGATCAGAATCAAAGCAAGAAAACATTGCTAGTGAGGGAAAGCATTTTCAGGGACATCCACAAATTCATCCCTAGTAGTAGTTTTGCCCACATTGAAATGTTACCTTACTGGCAGCTTGTCCATTTGAGAAAATCTCATTTGAATGGGGCAAAAAACATTATTTCTGATTTTGTCATTAGAATGGAATGTTTACAATTTATTTGAACCTATATTGTACTTAGATACATATTTGTAAATTAGGTCCTATGAAGTCAGATTTGGTCAAATCAAGATTTCTGGATAATATATACGCATAATGATTACAGCATGGCTTCAGCATCTCAAACATGACCCCACAAATGCTACAACCCTAATGCTGATAATAGATATATCAATGCATATCATGAGACAAGCCATTTCTGACTGAATTGTAGCCTCATCTATTTCAATATATAAATTCAAGCTATAACCCAAATCAATACGTTTTGTTCATTGTGTCTTTTTAAAACAGGTGACTGAAATAGTGTAAAATGTTGATGTGTCCTGATTGAAGCTTTAGATTTAGATTGCTTCCATTTGGCTACAGCAATTCTAATCTTTTGTGATTTCAATATTAAAGTATCCCTCTTTTGCTTATTTTTGACTCTTCCACTTATTAATTGTAGTGAATGTAGAGATGCATAATAATGACAGTGAGTATGTAATGTATTATTTGTTGCATTTTGTTGGAGGAATAATTTGAGCTAGCCAGGTTGAGCATCATAAAGCTTTACAAAGAAAAATGAGATAAGTGAATGTCTGTGAGGTTACCGACTGCTCATCAGGGTAGTTACATAGCTCAAGGGTAATACAAATCAAGTAATTGCTAAATTTGTGAGGGTAATTTTAGGCACTACATAATTTGAAACAGAAATAATTTTGGAATTCATGGTACTGTCATACTATTTCTTGAAATAACTTAGATGCATCTATTTCATATTTCATCTGGGGATACAGACAACTCTAGCATGCCATGCAGTACCGTGCCAGCCACAGTTAACAGCATATTGGGGCCACCCAAAACCTGGCATGTACTTCTGGGCTGAAAGGGGAAATTGCTGTTTCTTTTGACACATGGTAATACTTTTGGGAGTTTGTTCCTCGTGTTCTTGAACCCTGCAGGCATTATATTGTATTATTTTGTTTAAGTTTGGAAACCATTAATTTACGAAGAAAGTACAGTCTAACCTAATGCTTAAATTCTTTCATAGCTGATATGAGATCATGTGCTGATTTGCTGTTCCTAGCCTATTCACAACTGGGACATCCCATTTTGCCTGTGTTGTTTTGAGGTGGCAACTTTACATTTATGAAACCTTCTCAGCTATAGCAGAGCACAAATTACAAATCAGGAATTTGGCGCTATATTATTCATCATCTGAAATCTTACCTAATGTTCCCACGCTTAATATATTGTTATGTTCTATAAAACTGTCAATTTCTTATTCTGATCGATATTTCTGGTGATTCAGGCAACCATATTATAACTACTAGGCAACAAGTCATCCGGCTGGCTTGAAGTCCCCTATGGTCTTCAACGAAATCCTTGCCCACCTTATAATTTACCTTTATCCTACATATTTTAGTACAGACATCAACTAAATAATACACTTTATAACTTTTTGTTGCAGATCTGCAAAAAGGTGTACATGGAATTGGATATTTCTACATATGTTTCACTACTAATATGGACTGTCTTCTCTTGTTGACTATGTATGAATTTGCATGAGAGCGTTTTGCAAATACATTTTCACTGTTTAAGCACAATGCTGGGAAAAAAGCTGCAAACTGATAATTTCATTATTGTTTTTAAGATCACAAATATATGTACTCATGCTCTGGTACATTAAGCCATGATTATAGCTAAGCGAGCAATTGCCTAAAAGTGGTAGGTCAAAGACCCCCTTCACTCCATGTTTGGTGGAATTGAATACCAGAGTGTTTCATCTATTTTTTTCATTTAATGAATAGCTTGTGATTGCTGTGTGGTGTTTCTGAAGGGCTTTAATGAAAGTGCTTTACAATACATTTTGTGAGATCATACATCATAGACATAAATATAAAAATAATAACAGGTACTGAACAGGACAAAATAAATAAACTGTGAGGAGATAGCCAATATGGCAGAAGGTATAAAAACAATATGACTGTAGACCAAATACAGTTATAAATAATAAGGCATAAACGGTCTAATATTTACCACATTCTTAACAATTCCTCTTTCAATTGAACTGGGGAGGAGGCAAAGTACTTTAACATTTGGAAATGCTGACATATGAAGTGAGTTGAGGTTAAAGACTAACTACGACATTGAGGCCCACTTTCCTGACAACCTTTACCCTATGACAGCTATGGGCAAAGTTGTACAAAAAAGTATTCAGACAGTCGGTAGGGATGGCAGATGACCAAAATGTGGTCGAGGGCCGAGTATTTCAGACAGCAGCCATAATTGCCCACCCAGCCAATCCAAGCACCTCATAATGGAAAGAAGGAGGTAGAGCTTACAACAAGAGGTAGATGTGATGACTGTACTAGAGATTACTTTGATGACAGTAGCAGTAATGGAAGCCAGGGCCATGCACATTTCTTTGCTGAGGCCCACTGCTACAGCATATTTGTTTGATCCTGTTTAGTTCTTTTTCACCATCACTCCGATTTGATCAATAGATCCTCCATTTTAAAAACACAAACACCACCTTCACACCAAAAAAAGTAAAAATGTATTTGACGTATAAGCACCTGCACTGGAACGGGTACCATGGGAAAAACACATCGTGTATTGTTCTTTTTTTTTAACTAATGATAAGATAGTGGCATATGTAGCTCTAATCTGACTCATCTTTATTACTCTTCTACAACAGAAAATATTTTAGTTATATCTGTGTAAGTATCTCAGTGATGATAACATGTATTGTATTTGAATTTCAGTTTTCGTCTGTGAACAACAAAACCCCTTTCTGAATATTGCGTAAAAATGCAAACTGTTTTTTTTCTGGTCCTACATGTGGATTAATATATTTTGATATACTTTTATGACCCTTTAGTAAAACGTTATGGTGATAGCATCTGAAGCTTAGGTTATGATTAGGCATTAACTTGAACGTCAGGAAATTCTTAAAGATGTGATAAAAAAGAAGTTTGATGTGTATGGCACAA
>NC_140580.1:492995835-493005835 GCF_964204655.1 Triturus cristatus | reverse complement strand
TGTGTCAACAAAATTAAATAAAACTGTGTGGTTTTATGGATACGGGCATCCCAGCCCTACTGTGCTCCACCTTTGAAAGTGGCAGGGAGATATTGCGGGACTTTCCCGGAGCAAATCTATCTATCTAGGTATAAATATATATATTGTGATCAAGGCCGTTCATCGGCCGAAACGCGTCATGACATAAGGGAGATTTCAATACTTTAAAATAAAATAACAGTATCTACCGACGAAGAGGAGTTCGTGCATTCTTTTTTTCCTGGAGAAAACCGACGAATGCTTTGTGTCCATATATATATATATATATATATATATCACACACACATATATATATATACACAATCCTAGCCCACCATATGTGTTGTTGAGAAATTTAGGGAAATAAAATATGGATGTCTGCGATCGCAACAACTTTGCGAATAATGAGGGAACTGCAGAGTTCTGATTGGCTGCCAATGCTTCAACCAGGAAGTGTTGGCAGTTATCTTGGGACTTGGTTTCAGCCAACTCTCACAACAAAAACAGGGAAAAAAAGAAAAGGGGGGCAGGCTAGGAATACCCTGACCCCCAAGCCTTGATCCCCGGGAACCCTACCATGGTATAAAAGTATTTTATTTTGGCATTCGCATCTATTTTTGTGAAATATTGGCAAATATCACTGTGAATTAAAAAAAGTGTGGGTTTCTGCGCTTGGTTTAATTGGAGCCCCCCTTCCCAGGGCCAGGTCCCAGGGGCCTGCAAGCTTTATTGAAAAATGGAGAGGGGCACACGGGCCCCCGTCCCAAGGCTTATGAATGCCCTGGGGACCACTACCTTCCCAGGGATAATTTCAAGCATCTTATTAAATGCTTGTGGGGGGCATAATGGACCACCCCACCCCAGGGGACCAACACCTCCCCGAGACTTAAAAAAAATGGTTAGGGGGGCCGCACTGGCCACCCGAGCCCAAGGGATCTTCACCCATGACAGCTCCCAACGAATCAGAGCAAACACTCTGCTTCCAGCAAGTGTGAGCTGGAGGTTTCATCTGTTTCCCTGCCCACTGTCAAGCAGACTGGGAAACAGACAAAAGGGTTGCTCTCACAGATTGGGAGCGGCATGTTTAGCAGCTCCCTGTCTGTCAGAGAAATGCCAGTTCCCACAGGAGGCAAGGAGCCAGCAGGGACCACGGGGGCCTTGAGGATCCGACCATGGTCCTAGCGAAAAAAGAGCAGAAAGAGGAAAACTAAATGTGAGAAACTAGCAGAAAGAGGCAAAATAAAGGTGAGAAAGGAGCAGAAGGAAGCAGAATGAAGGTGAGAATGGAGCAGAAAGAGGGCAAATAACAGTCAGCTGCAAGCAGACAGAGGCAAAAACAGTGCGAAACGAGCAGAAAAAGGCTGAATAAAGGTCAGAAATTAGCAGAAAGAGGCAAAGAAAAGGTGAGAAATGAGCTAAAAGTGGAAAAATAAAGATCAGCAATGATCAGAAAGAGGCAAAAAAGGTGAAAAATGAGCAGAAAGAGACTAAATAAAGGTCAGAAACTAGCCGAAAGAGACAAAATAGAGGTCAGAAAGGAGCAGCATGAGGCAGAATAAAGGTCAGCAACGAGCAGAAAGAGGCAAGATAAAGATGACAAACAAGCAGAAATAGGCAGAATAAAGGCCAGAAACAAGCAGAAAGAGGCAAAATAAAGGTGAGGAAAGAGCAGAAAGACGCAGCAAAAAAGACCAGATGCAAGCAGAAAGAGGGAAAATAGAGATCAGAAACGAGCAGAAAGAGCCAAATAAAGGTGAGAAATAAGCAAAAAAGAGGAAAAATAAAGGTGAGCAGAAAGAGGCATAAAAGGTGAAATGCGAGCAGAAAGAGACTAAATAAAGGTCAGAAACTCGCAGAAAGATGCAAAATAGAGGTCAGAAATGAAAAACAAGAGAGAGAATAAAGGTAAGTATCGAGAAGAAAGAGGCAAGATAAAGGTGAGAAACAAGCAGAAATAGGCAGAATAAAGGCCAGAAATGAGTAGAAAGAGACAAAATAAAGGTGGGAAAAGAGCAGAAAGAGACAGCAAAAAAGCCAGAAATGAGCAGAAAGAGGCAAAATAGAGGTCGGAAACAAGCAGAGCGAGGCAAAATAGAGATCAGAATCTACCAAAAAGAGGCAAAATAAAGATCAGAAATGAGCAGAAAGAGGCAGACTGAAGGTCAGAAGTGAGCTACTCAAAGACAACAACTCAGACACTCTCACTGCCACTCACAGACTCATTCAGACACTCATGCACCCACTCACAAATGACCTCAGACATGTACACCCACTCACAGACCCAGTCGGACACTGCTGCACCCACTTACAGAATCACTCATACTCTCTTTCACTCACTCACAGACCCAGGCAGAGACTCACACACACCCTCACAGACTTACTTAGACATTCATGCACTCACTTGCAGACTGACTGACATACTCAAGGAGGCACTAGCAAACCTACTTAGACACTCACTCAGACACTCTCACACCCGTTCACAGACCCACTCAAACACACACACACCTACTGAAAGACATGCAGTCACACACACAGATGTGAAATAGCATCAAAAAATGTAGAAATTCACTGGAAAAAAACATAGTTAACAGGGATGTTACAGCTAAGAAATAGATTTTCTTTAAAAAAACGAAGGTTACAGAGACGTTAAAGTTAGGCTCAGATTTCACTTGTACAAAACCATAGAAATTCAGTAGCTATAGTTAACTTACACCCTCGCAATGCACTGCTTATGAACTCTTATATTACAACACTCATATTTAGTATTTTTAATTACCATTACAAAATGGACGTCTGCCTTCTAGGAACTGGGAGTAAAAACAAAAAGCAAAATTCATACCAACAGGACCAGATAGATCTAATGTATTCTCATGCTGCAGATGGGATAGAAACCTCACGTCTACAAATAAAGGCTATCATTTTTCATTTAGCAAACAGAATCAATGTTTCTATCTTAATTGATTTTGAAAGATTATTGTTATACTGGACAACTTCATCACAGACCATGTATGTGAAATGTCTTGTATGTTGGATGAGTACAACATTATTTTGTTCCTAGCAAACTGTCACATATAGTAATGAAATGGGCAATTGCACCTATAATTTGAACAATCCTTATTTTATCATTTGTTTTTATTATTTACACCAGACCACTTAGAGACAGATAGGAAGCATAGACTGATTTAGCACCCTTATACTGATGACAGACTAATCTATGGGACATTACTAAAAATGTGAATTTCAAACAGTTGTTTAATTTCTCAGGACAACTGTGATATTGGAATGTATGACATTACAACGCAAACTACTACAACACATAATTTTACAATGCAGTTTTTTCATTGTAATTTCCATGCTCTTACAACACAAGCAAATACAACGCATGTACCATTACAACGTAAATTACTATTCTAACGCTGCTTGGTGCTTACCTCAGGGAAGGTGCTGGTCAGTGAGATACATGCGTTTTAATAGCATGTGTTGTAATGGAATTTGTATTGTATTGGCTGCATTGTAAAGGCATTGCATTGTAATGCCTGCATTGAAATGGATGTTTCCCGTGAAATAGAGCGATAGATTTTTCTAAATGATGTGGCTCGAAGGCAAAATAGAAGCTTGTAGGCTCCAAAAGTTGTACTCAAATGTAATTGATCTCATCTGTGTTATCACAGCTGTTTTTATCTCCCATCTTGCACAATAATTTACACTGGGAGAATGTTGCCAAAATATATGGAGTTACAAAAGTGAAATGACATATCCTTTTATTGCCCTATTACATCCCTTAATGTTTGAACCTGATGATATCATATATATTACACAGCTTTTGCCCCAGAGTAGTCTGTGTGACGTCAAATTAATTGCCTGTACACAGAAACCTCAAGTGGTCAGTTCATGCGTGAACAAGGTTAGATTGAAGTTGGTTGATTGGTCTAGTCAAAACTTTTAGTGTCAAACCAAGAACAATTATTAGAGTAAGGCAGCATCAAGGAGAACCAACCTGGAGGCAATATCAAATTGGTTTTCAAGGGGTTGAAGAGTTCACAGCCTACAATATATGTGCATATAACTAGCATAAGTGATACAGAACTTATAAATTAAACTTCCAATTTGCTAGATCTGAACTGTTTGCATTCCCAGTTGCTGCATGTTGTCCTGACACAAATCAGAAAAATACCATAGTGGCAGCAGCCGTATGAGAGTAGATATGCACAATATTTTATCAGAATCAACAGACTTGAGAACTATTGAGCTCTCCATCAATTCACAGCAAGTAAGAAATTTAAAAAACTCAAAATGTAAAAAATTAAGGGGCAGATATGCCTCACAAAAATGTTGTTTTTGATTATAATGATTATAATGCTATATATTGTTACCAAACTATTTGTTACACGCAGATGTCACGATTTGGGATTTTAAAGTGCAAGCTTCATTTGGAGATATGAGTGAATGGAAGGATAACAAGCCATTGGGAGATTGTCAATACGGACAAGAAGATATCATTCATAATGAATTCAGGAACATCTTTAGGAAAAGTTTGGCCTTTCAACTCCTTGCAGAAAATAAGAGGAGTTTCTTCTTCAGATAGTGAAGAAGGAAGAGTGGTTCAAAAGTTAGCGTTTTTGGGTAGATGTGTATTTTGGGAAGCAAACTCCATAATTTGTGTGGTCTTCTATCTCAAAACATATAGTAAATTATGTAGCAGAAGTTGACTGAATCCTGCAGTGGGTCTAGCAACCAACGGAGGCTGATGACAGTTCATTTTATAATCTTAGCATATAAGGCCCATGGTCTGTCTGCATAAGCTGTTTTAACTTTTTTTACAGCTTGTAAAAGGTGTGCTGAAGAAGGCAGATAAAAAGCCATTTAATTAGTACAATCCCTAGAGTTCTACATGTTCATAATTAGGGATGCATTGGCAAATATTATGTTCTTGGCCAGCCTCAGGTGAAAGTTGCCTCTGTTTGTGATCAAAGACAACTTTCAGGTTTCAAACATGAGCCTGGATGGCAGTGTCTTCCTCAGTCGGCAGAGCAAGCTAAGACTACTACTAATCTTTCTACTATAGTACTAATATTCTCTGGTAAGTGTACAATTGCTAAAAAAACTAATTTTGTTGGTTAATTTAACACTTTACTCTAGATGGCTGCTTCATAAAGACAAAAGTGAGATTGGTTTGTCATTTGTTTTGTTTTTGTTTTTATATAGCACAGAAGAGCCTGCGGCAAGTGTTTTCACATTCTTTACTTTCTGAAAACGTTCTTAAAGTGCTTGGCAAAAGTTAATATATTTTGTTTTAGCACTGCTAAGTCAGTTTAAGGCTGATTCGTTAAATGATGCTTCGAAACTGATTTTTAAATGCATTACTAAGTAAACAATAATCAGTCATGGCCACATTCAAAGTCAATATGTAAGTGTAGAAATTAATATATTTCCTTGTTGACATGATTTTGTTTAAGTTTGTTCTCCTTCTGTGATTTTGCACAGCACTTTTGAATGTAGTTACACCTCTGACTACCTATTTTCAAAGTTATTGATTGTATCTGAATACCTGAGGTGCTTGTAAACCCTAGTCGTGTAATGTACCTTACTTTGTTTCTACTACCTCTTGCAATACAACTTTCTATAGAAAGACTGTAGTGTAGTTTAATTGTGCAGATTTCAATGTACACAAATTTCTATTTGAGCTAAAAGCATTGCAGTGATTTATCCTCATTATTGTGTAAATAGGTTTCGGCAGTCCTCTCTAAATAAAACAAAGACTGACAGGAGGAGAAGAGGGAATTTGCTTTTCTACCAATTAGAGTAGCCTAAGGCAGTACTTTAAAAATAAGAATCCCTCAAATCACTAAAATTATCCTATCAAATGCACCAAATATTAAAATCACACAGCAGCACACTTCATACAGTTAGCTTTGGTTTAGTGAGTTGGGGTGGGTTTTGTCAAGAGGTTTATTTCTCACAATTCCGGACTCTTGATTGACACGAGAACACATACCTAACTTTAGCTCCCTAACAAATCGGGCCAGATGGAAAACCACAATTCATGATTAGTATGCAGTCTGGGAGCTACAATTAAATGCACTAATTGTCTTTTGACTCCATACCTCTAAAACAGAAATGACAAGCAGTGCACTCAAGGCCTTAAATACAATTTTAAAAAATCTAACACTGTTTTTAAAACAAGTCAATGACTGGTGCATTTGCTGTGTTGTATTTGTTAACTTTGTTAACTTTTGTATGGGACCAGAAGAAAAACCTTTACTGAAGTTGCAAATGTAAGTTCAATCTACTGACGCTGAAATAGTTCACTTGCTCTATACTTTTATTACTTGCACTGATATTTTTTCACAGTGCCATGTACACTTCATACACTGAGCCAGAAATGGTTCCTTGTTACAGCATTTTGTGTGCTATGCATTATGAGAGTGGAACTAAATGTACGACAGGAACCCCAGTAACCTGAGACCCTGGGTCAGTAATGTATTAAAACAAAACAAGACACATATGGCTTCTACTCAGCAAGAAATCATGCAGAAATGAGAGACTTGGACAGGGCAAGATAAAGGAGGCCAACCTAACAGCTGCAATTATAGCCCTTGTTATAGGAGTCAATCCATTACTGGACATAGTCTTGACAAATTACCATACATGCCAAGCTAGAACAACAGGGAACCAATTTAGCCTTTTATTGGAAATTGAGAATGTTGCTGGTCCTAGATTTACGGGTAAATACCTAATGAATGCATCAATTTCATTTATATCACTCTTCATAATTGTGTGAATTAAAAAAATACAGTAAAAGCAATGCAGTCAAATTACAGTAACTAGCTGTTTACATGTAAGAATCATTCAAGAGCAGAATTTCATCTGTTATGTTTGTTATTATTTATTTTAAGTTTGGAGTAAATGTTTCATGAGAGGTAAAATTCCATACTATTTTAAAATCAAATCACCTAATAGCACGGATTTTTTTCGATGGAACACAAACGTTTACATTTTAGTCATTCGGGTTAATAAGTTTCAGGCTATTAAGTTGAAAAATGTAACTAATTCATCAAAGATTATGACAAAAAAGCAAACAGCTGCTCTGTACTGCCTCTAACATCCTAAAAACAGCAATTATTATGTTCATATAATATGTTCAACTATAGAAGACAAAGAAGCTGAAACCCATAAATGTACATTGTAATCCATTAACTCAGATATAAAATAATGTATTCATATTAAAAAATAATTATCTGAAAGGTGTGTCTTAAAACATAAAAGAGTGTTCTGTAAGATGATATCTTTTTGGATAGCTTCACTTGCAGACCCTAACTCTATAAATGCAACCTAAACAACAGAGACCAGCCGCAAATAATGAACTACTCATTTTCTTAAACTGAAGGACTCTTTTTGATGCTTCAAATACAATACAAAATACAAAATCTTGATATTAGACTTTTAAGCAAAGTATTTGCTATGGGACCACCTTCCAAAACTTTAATTAAGGCAAAACAAAATGCAAGAAATACTAAGAAGCAGCTTCCAAACTGAACTGAGTGCTATACGATCTTCTAGGCCTATGGTGAATTGATCCCACCAGCCCTTACCTCCAACTGGACCTGGTTATTTCCTCTCATCATTTGGCCAGCCTCATAATCCCAGTTCCTCAAAAAATGCCCATACATTTTTTCCCACTGACTAAAATAGTCCTCTAGAACAAATACTACCACAAGGACCTAGCCCTAATCCTAAAAACTAGTAGTACCTAGTTTTGGTGTCTCGTATTTTCACAATAAATTATTTCATTGATAAATACTGTTTAGCATTTTTATATCAGCTATTCTGAATTCATGTTTGTGTGACATTGTACTGGCTGAGTCCTGTATATTACAACATGTCCCATACATAAAGGGGCTTATTTAGAGTTTGGCGGAGGGTTTGCTCCATCACATACATGATGATAGCCTGCTCGCATTATTACAAGTTCATTTTATCCTATGGCAGATGGAGGCACTATGGGGCAGATTTGTGAGCCCCTTGCGCCACTTTTGCGTCACTTTTAACATGGGAAAAGTGATGCAAAAGTGGCGCAAGGGGCTCATAAATCTGCCCCTAAGTCTTTGAGCTTGACAGTGCTACCAAATAGAGAGACAAATTCTACTTTAGAAAGCCTTTCCACACTCCTGTCTTATGGTCAATTAATAACATTCACTGAATATATATGAATGTTATGTTACTCAGAGAGTAACCAGTTACATATGTGATAATGTAATAAGCATGTATCAAAGGATGCCAAAATATACCATAAGATGAATTGCACGTAAAAATGATTGTTATCTTCCTGGGAAAATATATTTCCTGTGGAGAAGGCTTTTCCACTACACTGATACTGATTTTTGGGGTAATCCTATCTCAAAAACGGTTGACAGGAGACAATTGTCATCCTTATCTTAGAATGTAATGCACTTACAGACATTAGTAATAAACAAAATATTTCACCTTTATAGGTGTTCGCCTAATTAAGAAGAAAATAACAATTTCCAGTTGTAAGCAGTGACCCATATTATTAGAAATTTAATTTTACTATGAAATCCTTTACTCTTGCAGTGTTTTTGTTTTAAGTGTGGTGGTTTCTAATTAAAATCTTTACCTTCTAAATTCACAAGGGTCACACGCATGAAAATTGTTTTCTCTTTGCAAGAACCAAGGCTTTATCTTTGTAATGATTTTAATGAATTATTAGAATGAAATATGAATTTCAATTGAATTGAACATTTCATTTATTTGTGGTCTTTGATGCCTCTAATACCTGTCCATACTTTCTGCCAGTTTTTAAATTTGTAGATTATTAGGACTCATCATATGACACATGAAATACTCATTTGCACTGATTTCACAATAAGGCAAACTGTCAGTCTGATATGGCTATAAATAAAAATAAAAATGAAACCAGATTGTAATGGAACTAGTAACCCATAGATATTTTGCAATACCTTTTTAATAATTGACTCTAATAATTTTCTATAATGTCCTAAATTCAAACTCAAACTCCTTCTTCAAACAATATTTGAAGCAAAGCTTAACTATTCAATATTACATTTTGGTATGCAATTGATTGCAAAGTGGAGTAGACTTAATAGCAGAATCAAATGTCATAAATAACCGTACAAGCAAATGAAGCAGTTTATGTTGTTTCTATCTTTCAATGCCTTTATTGGTTCCAATTATTAAAACTAAATAAATATATGGTCACCAAATGAGAGAGTCCACTGCTACACAGGAGGAAATGCTTTCATATATTCACTCCTACTAACTCAGCTCCACTGCTAAATGCATTGTTCAGGTATTCCTCAACAGATAAAAAGTAAAGGTGAAAGATACTACAGAAAGAAGGACATAGATAGTTAGCTCCACCAGTGTAGTACACAGGAGTGAAAATTCTTAAACAATCTTTTTCTGGCAGTGGTAAAATATTCACGATATCTTACAGGGCTTCTAAATCTACCTGTTTGTTTTTTTAACTTTTATATATCATCATCCTTTGTGTAGCATGCAAAGTTTTTCAAAAACTACACAAAGTTGTAAAGGTGAAGACAACAAAACAAGGCACACCCTTAAATATGGTTTTATGTTGGGAAACACGCTCATATTCAATGGAATTTTCTTTGGTTAATGTACACCACTATACACCTCACACTGGTTGAAATGAAGACCAAAGTGGTGGTTATGAAACCGACTATTATGTTAATATCAAATTACTTTGGAGAGGGTATGCCTTTTGAGACAAGAAACCATCCCTGCACACTGTTTTTTCCAACACCAATGTTATCAACATTGTAGCTGCAGGCTTAGCTTCAGGGTGTATGTCATGTCAAAACCTTGTAAATACAACTGATTTGTAACACTGACCATACAGGCAAGAGACAGGTAAATATGGACAAATTATATAAACCTAAATTACATGGGGGTATTCCTAATTGAGCTACTGGGCTGATCC
>NC_140580.1:492965835-492990835 GCF_964204655.1 Triturus cristatus | reverse complement strand
AAGCCTATATATCTTACAACTGTGACTGCTGGTTTTCATCCATCCCCTTGCACTTTGCACAAATGTCTGCAGAGTACCCCGCTCCAAAACCCTTCACTCTCTGTACTGACCTTTGTGCTCTGGAAACAATTACTCCTAGAAAGCCTGTCAATATCATTATTTTTACAAGAAATCAATATGCCTCACAAAGTTAATGGGGGATTCAGCCAGCAAGCGTTTACCTTCTTACTGTCAGAGGTGCAGCGGGCTGTGCTCTGGCACAGATGACAGATTCGCCTAGACACCAAGCAGACAGTAAGCAATGGGTGTAAAGAAGAAATAGGCTGCAAGCAGACATGGTGAACGTCAGTTTCTGCAGGCGTCCATGCTCTAACGAGCCAAAGATGTCAGTATATTGCAGAGTCTTTTCTGGACAACCGAATCAACAGAAGATGGTGATAGAAAACTTCTCAAATAAAAAAAGAACTTATTTGCAAATGCATGCATCCCAGTGTGATCATAAGTTACAAATGAATCGTGTCCTAAGAGATATGTCTGGATGCATGTTCTTTGTACCGCATTGAATGTTTTATTTCAAAGAGCCCAGATCTTACAGAAATGGATGCCTTGAGAAAGTAAATTTTAGAGAACATTTGTATTACAAATCTTGACAGCAAAATCATGGAAGAAAGCCTGGCTGCTAGGATAAACGTGTGGATGGATGCGCAAACATGTGCAAGGTGGCATGTGTGTTTGTTTGAGCATTATTCTGAATGCTTTTTGGGCAGCACAGGTGATTTACTAACATTATGTTTGAATTCACTACCGAAAGTTGGTACAGCATTAGGATAGGGCAATGCCATTGGTGAAAACGAACGTGATTTATGTGGGTGATCAATCTGTTAGCCAATATACACATGGTTTTACAAATTATGCTACAATGAACAATACAAAAAAATCTCCAATGGCTAATTGAAGTCAAAGGTTGGAAGAAAATAACAATTTGTGATATATAACAACAAAACCTATACTAAAGTATGTGGCAGAATAAAACCTAGTTCTCTTAGTTCACCCCTGGTGTGAATGCAACTGCTGAAATCTCACAACCCCACAGCCATATGTATTACCTCTGATTAGGTGGTGTCCATCGTCTTGGCTTCTACAATTGTAAAATGTGGGAGGGTAGGTAAATAAGTTGCTTAGCAATAAAAAGTGTATGACTGGGGGTTCCACACCTTTGTTGTCCTCCAGTGGAGACACAGTGTTAACTCTGGAGATGCCACATGACTTCTTTTCTAATACCCAACTATGTGTATGATTTTAGGTTCTGGTATTCCTGCACTCAAACTTGGCTAAAATCTGCATATTATGCCACATACTACGATATGGGAAAGACAAGCTGCTTCGGTGATTCTCACTGATGAGCAAATGCAATTTTAGTACACCACATGGCTTAACTATAAGAGGAGCATACGGAAATACCTGATGTAGCATTGACATTGTTCCAATGTCTTCAAATAGATATGGAGTGGCATGCAATTTTAAGTGAATTTAATTCTGGGAAGATGAGGGGGCACATTGGAATGCTATAACCTCTACAATATTGGTCTTTAAGACTTTTACATTGCCCTTAGTTCAAGTGATTTTGAGTCGTAGACAACATTACCAAATGTATACAAATGGCAATCAAATCCTTCTGAAATCTTCATGAAATCTCAAAAGATGCAGTGGCAACAATTGATTGTTTCAGTCAGGTTAGCCTCAAAAGAAGGATAATTTGTTAACAAGGCTGTTAAAGAAATAGGGACGTGTAAAGTAGGATCTTATATAGACTGGAATACAACTTACAAGCCAGATTTGTTTGTGTGCCCTTTTTCACCATATTTGTGGCAGCAGCACCATAATCATGTGAATTATAATGCATATACCTTGCCCTCTTCCTCCATTCACATAAGGTAGACTGTGCACCAGAATGTTATATTGTAAATATCTCAGTTTAATTAAACTACTTCAAGACATTCCCAGAAATTGATAAACATGTTCCAAGTAATGAAAAAGTAAGTAGGTTAATACATTTTCATGTGAAGAATCCATATTCTTTACATTCAAGTAGGCACTACCATGGTCATCAGTATAGAAACGCTTTAAAGTTACTTTTTATCTTACATAAAGCATATTTAATGTTTGCACCCTATATTTGACCATCTAATAATTTTACGAACAATTAACAATGATCAAATGGCATCATTGAGATCTGACATTTAACCCCTTGTGGGCGGGTTTATTTCTCCCGCTGTGCGGGAGAAATTAACGGCGTTCGGGAACACGACGTCTCCCGGCCATCGTGCACACACGCCCACCGTAATGCACGACGGCCGGGAGACGTTGTGCGCACGCAAGGGGTTAAAGGCATTTGGTTGCCACTTATAACAGTGCGGTAAACTGCCAAGGGGGTTTGCCTACAGAACCATGTCACTTTTGTAGGAGTTTAGGGGCCTGTTTAGATACTTTGCTATTTGCATAGGTGTATAAGGTTTTACTAACTAGGTATTTGTTCACTTCTGAAATTATTCTTTGTGGATTATGTCTATATCTTTGTTCTCTGACTGGCTAGTCCCTTGAATTTATCATGAGTGGAAAGTTGTTACTCAATGAATGAAAAGCAGAAATGTTCACAATGGGCCAAATATGTCTTTTAACAACATCACCTTAAAAGTTTCTAGTGTTAAATTAATTATGATAGTGACACATTTTCTGTGTACTTATTTATGGCAGTCCACTACATTGTGGTGGTGTCTATTTGTAAGCTTAGCACATCTGCAGATTGTTTAGCAATTCAATACCTTAAGAAAAACAATAATATGAGCACGTCCAGGTCATTCTTACAGCTTTGAGCGACCTAAAATGGTCCAAACTGTTAGATTTTTAATGAGTGTGGTGGTTAGCAGGTAGTGTTTCTATTGCCATTTAGCAGCACTGGCATGGGCCGCTGGTGGTTTAAGCTACAGTAGCCTTCTCAGAAATACTTTGTACTCTGGCAATTATTGTTTTTTTCAAGCTAATCCACTCAAACACCCCTTTATGTTTGGATTATTTGTAATATGGTATGTAAATTATGTGGTGACTCTAAATGAATGTCTTTACAGTTATAGGCCTCATAATTGCAAAATGTTTTGTGAATGCTAAAGGCAGAAGACATTTTTAAATAAAGTGTGAATCAGAAGGCGTGAGAAGACATGTGAGACAGAAAAGCGTGATGCACAAAAGTAAATGGATCAATTTCTGTGAGCAGAAGAAATGTAATGCAAAACAGAGGTAGGAGAAGTGATGCTTCTGGGTACGCACACATGTACACAGACCATTCCTCCTGAAGATGGAATAGTATTGTAAGCATATCCATGATGACTATTTATCAGTTACATAACATCATGATTAGACAGCTATGGGCATCTGATAATAAACCAGTAGCAGTCCGTGGAGGGAGTTCGGTCGGGCAGTGAGGCAAAATGCGAAGCAGCGCGCGCAACGAAATTCGTTTTATTTATTTAAATGTGTACTTAACTCCGTTTTTCCATATTCCGGTGTTTACATTTCCCCACTGTGCCCCTCCCCCGCCCCGCCTCACTGCCCCTCCGAACTCCCTCCACGGACCGCTACTGTAATAAACTAATCACTTGTGCACACATAGCTTCAATATAGGTGTTCAGAGTCCCCCACTGCATTCTTGTATGGCAATATTTGTGATGCAAGAGTGTGTGTTTAGAGGTTTGAAACATAACTCACCAACTTATTTATTAAAAGGCAAGCCTTTTTGCTTTTCTATAATATATTAGTTCTATGATGCAATGAAAGATTGAGTAGAAGGTATTCTATGGAAGTTCTGATGCAGGCTTTTTTTCCTCTGCCCTTTTATGTCTAAAACAGTGGTTGAGAAAGAGAATTCAGTAAGTTCTTTCTATAGGAGTCCACGTGATAAAATGTAGAGGATACAATCAGAATAGTGGCATTTACCTTCCACTACTTTCCAAATGAATGTTTTCAATTGACCATACCTTTATAAACAAAAATCTAATTACGGTAGAGTCTTCGGTTAGTATACTGTAAGAAAAGTGGTTTCAAAAGTTCAAATAAAAAAAATAAAAATTGGGTGTATTTTGTTATGTCAAAATAGAATAACCTTAATAAAACAACAACATTCCCTGCTGAAGATTAATAAAAGGTTGCGTTTTGGTTTGCATTCTAAAAATATTTTTCACATATCAGGTAAAATTAAGTTAGGTGTGCTTGGGGATATTTGCCAGAATGCTTGCAATAGCTATTTTATAAACTGACACCGTGATGTGTATATTTTTTACATTTCATATCATCACTTTCCACAAAGTCTGAATTCTGTATTCAATGCCTCTTGACAACCAGCCTAAAAACTGCAGGCCTGATTCACGACATTTGTGTGCACCTAGGTTGGAAAAAACATTACTATTGTGACATATTCCACATTTCGATTCACAGAATCTGTATTGGTGAAATTTCACATCTGCTATGACCACTTAATAAAGGTAGCATTCTTTCACTATTATTGAATTGCTGCATTCACAAGTTTAGTGTTAGGGCATGTTTATATGTTATTCCTTAGAGCAAAATCCTGCCAAAATAGGTCAGCATACAAAACCTGTAACTTTGCAGCTGTTAATAGGCCTCTTGCATTAAGCATCCCACTCCAGAATTCCACATAAATTAGCGGTCAAAGGTATGAATAGGTGCCCTTTCAGCAGAAATGTAGAGATAACTCCCCCATATTTAATTGAAGAAAAGTAGATGGACGGTAAAAATATGTTTTTCTGTATACAAAAAAAGGAGAACAAAAGTATCTATATGTTAGTGCAAAATTATATTTCATTTAGGCATTCAGAATTTTCCACCTCATGGAAATTCGGTATACATAAACCCTACACAGTGAAGTAATCCAGAGAATCTACAACTGTTGTAGATTATATGGAGTACTCCCCCTGGCAACCTTTCTGAATGACAAAAGAAGATTAGAAAACAGCTTAAAATAATTTACAATGGAGCAAATGTTTAGATTTGTAACCTTCTCACTTTGCCATTTGAGAATCAGGAAATGTGTAATCATACATGGACTATAAATAAGTTTTCGTAGTCTTTTCTCCAATCACAGATCTTGTATAATTCACCATTGACATACTTACATGACAGTTGTCAAACTAAAAACATGTCATCACTCAAGCCAGCACTATGGTATCTGCACTGACATAATACAAATGCTCGCTAAAGTGCCTAATCTGAGAATAGAGCCATCACAAAATGTTATTTGCATTTGTCATTGTAACTTCATACAGACATTAAGACTTATAAAGTAATTCAAACATGAAAGTGTCGGCTAGGTCATGCTCTAGAACATTGTCTTATAAATCCCTCGTTGTATGTCCTGCCAGTGAAACACCCGATGGATTGAACACATGGTGAGACCGGAAAGATCCCGAAAATGTTTTGAAGCACCAGTCACCATTATATCAACAGTTTGGAATTTACACTAGCTATTTGCTTCATTAACTCAGTCAGTCACAGCTCTCAGGGGGTTAATGCAAACCACGTGCAACAACATGGTTGCTTAAAATGTGTAGTGAACTGCAGTTTTTTGATAAGCTTACTGCAGGATGAGAAGGGAAACATTTTAGAGCAGGAAAACAAACAGGTTCTTACACTGTAGGAAGTAGAAATCAAAATATACAATGTGAACGTTTATTTTTTTTAATGTACTTCATTAGGTGTGTGTGTGTGTGCGTGTGTGTGTGTGTGTGTGTGTGTGTGTACCCGCGTGTGAATGTGTCCATCTGTGTATGCATATCTGTACACATTGTCAACATGTGTGGTGAATGTACACAAATATACATATCAGGTATGAGTACATGTGCACATATACAAATGCATACCTCATACTAACAGAAGTGAAATCTATGTGACGGCACCTCTCTTCAGACAAGGAAAAATAGCAAAATTGAATGCATTGTAGATTTTAAACTTCTCACTCTACTGCACCACAGAAAGGAAGACTGGATTTTCCCTTTACTGGGCCTAATCCCCCTGAGCCTAAAGGAAGAAATCTGTATGCAGCGTTTCATTACAAGCAAGTTGTAGTGAGTGACATTTGAAGCACACATCTAAGTCGACCTGATGAAGTTTACTTCCTTCCAACAACAAATAGCAGCTTTGTATTATTTCCCCTTCTTGGGGGGTGGGGGGGGGGAGCCAAAGCGTGATGTCTGAGCTAAAAGATGAAATGTTGATTCACAAAATGACAGGCTAATTTTTAAACAAATGTGTTTCTTGGGGGGAAAATGCAGCTTTGTTCATGCTGAGAATACGTCTTGTGCTTGACAGACACATTCCGAGACTGATTAGAAGGAACTTGTTAGAGTTCTGTTCCAGACACTCAGACTCCCCGTTTTAAGAAGCATACAAAAAATTGGATAAAGATAATGAAATAGAGTCATCACCATCAATCAGTGTGGTAGATGTCACTCAAGAAACGGAAAGAGCAAAACTGCATAGCATATGAAAGTAAAGCTCAACATTCAAAGGCAATCTTATGATTTTTCTGATAGAATACAGATGAGGGACATGGGCAGTGGTGGCTCCTGGAGGGAGTGCTGCGGGTCGATGAGGCGGGGTGGGGAGAGGGTGTGAGAGGAGCCGCCACTGGACATGGGTCAAGAGATACTCTGCATGTAAAGGTTTTGATATATTCTAGGAGGTGCTAACAGTTTTTTAAATTTGTTTTTATTGAGCAGAATAAAACAACATACATTAAAGTCAGCATCCCTTAACATCGATATATATTATGATATAATTAAGACATCATTTTAAATTATAGAGGAGTAATCATCTTCATCCTTCTCTTGTACTTAAAGTGCAGATGCAGTTAAACTCAGAACCCTGAGAATATCATTGAGCAGCATAATTTAAACAATTAGACAAAATGCCAGTGCTAGTACATATATATGCTCTGAAAAGGAAGCTAAACTAAAGTGCAAGCCTTCTCTAGTACTAAAACGTGCACACACAAAATAGAGTTAAGGTAAAAAAAAAACATTTTTGACAGTGTAATTTAGACGATCAAGTAAAGTGCAAATGCTAGTGCAGATATATACTCCCATTCTCGTAGAAAAGGAAATGAAAATACCATTGATGACCAGGGAGTAAGATTCATAAAAGAAAATCAGAAATGATCCTTACCCCTGGACCTTCTTATTGATCATAAACATAATCCAAATAATTATTCAACACCAAATTGTCCCTGAAGATGTCCTTCCGTTTGATCAAAAAGTTTCCAGATTAACTCAAATTTCTTAATCGCTCCCACCCTTTTGGCATATGCTTCTTCAAAAGTTCTCACACGTTTCATTTTTTAATACCATTCAATAAGAGTTGGGGTCTTGATTGTTTTCCAATTCTGCAAGATCAATGAACGTGCCACCAAGAAGGAAATTGATATCAACGTTTCACCCCTTTTGTTAACACCTGATTTGATCTTTGTTTTAGTAAACCAAATAATGCTGCCTCCGGTTCTGGTTGACAATGGTTCTGATAGTATGGCTAAGCCCAGCACATAATTCCAGCCAAAACTCCCTCAAACTAGGACATGTACAGGCAATATGTAGCCAACCGCCCTCACCGGCTTGCTGACACCGAAAACAGGTATTTTCCACATCCGGATAGATTTTATGGAGGGCCTTCTGGTGTATAATAGGCCGACCATCGAGACAGAAGAGCCATCCTTTTAAAGTTGGCAGCCCTAAATAGCTTGTTGCCATTCTGCGAAATCGCTTGCCATTCTCTAATTGAGAGATTGCAGGCCAATTCATTTCTTGTTTTTTCTAAGAAATTAGTAACAATCAAAGGCTCCCCTTGATTTTGAAAAACTCTATACCAATTTCCTATGCCTCTCAATTTAATTCTGAACACGGACGCAAGAACTGAAGGGGTGCCTGTATTACCTAAAGGTGCATATTTATTTATCCAGGATCTAACCTGAAGGAAACTAAAAAAAAAGAGCCTATTCTGCGTGCCACATCTGGGCTGCACCTCCTCCCAGGTCATGCATCTGCCTCCTAACAGAAAATTACCTAACTCTTTAAAACCTTTTAACTCCCAAAGTTTAATATGACTACTATGAATAAAATGGCCCAAACGTCTAGCCTCTGACAACCCCAAATATTCAAATCCTGTCGATTTTGCTTTTTGCAAAAAAAACAACCGAAGTCTAGAAGAGAATTCTTGTAGCGTCTTATATCTTACTTTTTTAGGCAATTTTGCTGTTTTTCAAAACACCGGAAGCTGAGTCCCTCCTGCATCAGCCATTTTCCTCATAAAAAAACCATCCAAAGACCCCCTATTATCAAGCAGACAAACTAGAATATCCATAAATGCTGCCTCATAATAAGTTCGAATATGGGGAAGTGTCAACCCCCCCCCCCCAACTTGTATCTAGCTGCAAAATTGATAGTTTTACTCTCGGAGCTTTTTTATTCCAAATAAACTGGTGAAAAAGCTTATCCAGTTCTCCAAAATATGCTGCGCTAACTTTAATCGGGACATTGGAAAAAAGAAAAATTAATAAGGGTTTTACTGACATCTTGATCAGGCCAACCCGTCCTATCAAGGAAAGAGGAAGGAAGCCCCATTTACCCAATAAATCTTTGATCTTACTCAATGTAGCTTCATAGTTTAGCTTATAAAGATCCGCATATCAGTTTGATACATAGATTCCTAAATAACGGATCGGGTCGGTGAGGTGAGGTGGGGAGAGGCAGTGTGGGAGGAGCCGCCACTGGACATGGGTCAAGAGATTACTCTGCATGTAAAGGTTTTCATTTATTCTAGGAGGCACTAACAGTTACTTGATTCTTTTGTAGTATCTTCAAAAATTCAGACCACATATCAATTGTAAATCTACTACGAGATGACAATGTGATTACTTGTGATATAAGTCATTGTACATTAAAAGGAACAGTTGATACAATGACTGCAGAAATGGAATTATGGGTTCAAGTCTGAATTGCAAAAACTCACATTTTTATCTTTCCGGGTAGGATAAAGTGATCAGTATCAAATTGTGTCAATGGATCACCTATTATTTGCAATGCAAAGAAAGAGTATCCAAAGGCCATATAATAAACATGTTGTTGTTGGGCCTTTAACAACACACCTGGCACATACAATAAAACCCAGAAGAAAATACATGTTTAGGGTCTTACTTTCAATACCTATCTAAGCGACTCTTAAGTGGTAGACTTGAATCATCCTTTTCACTTTCAGCATCTTGCAAGATCATTTGAAGGTGTGATGAATGCCTATTGTGCCTTTTGCATATGATTCTCAGGAATACTGGCTTCTGTAGGTCTGATTAAATCATGCAATCTCCAAAAAGTACCAGAAGACTGATCAGGGTTAATTGTCCTACTGTGACTGCCGTGAGTGTACCAATTTTGTCTTTTCACACCTTATCAACATGCAGCTTTCCAAAGAATATATATGTAGCTGTAGGGACAGGCCTATACTGTTTTAGTCCCATAACGAAAGCGTTGACCCTCTTTTCAATTTCTTCTGCATCTCTTGCCTCACAAACAAAAACTACCATATGTGGCTTAGGTCAAATAAAACAGTAAAATGTGTGACTCGTGTTGGTCTTTAGAGAGTTTCTTCAATTAGCCTTCGACTAGAAATAGAAAGGATCGTGTAGGGGAAGGGAAGAGGTGGGGAAGAGAAGATTCACCTCACAAGGTGTGGTCCAGGAGGTACCTGCATGTGTGAGCACCCAGCCCTTTGTCAAACAGAAGCAGATATAATTGTCAACTTCCCTAGTTACAGCATCTGGCATAAGCATCTAAATAATATTTTCTGAAAAGATTGATAATGATAAATTGCGTTCACCAATGAGCTACCAAATAGTTGTGATAAATTCCTTAAAATAAGACCACTGTTCTCCTTATTTAATTTAAAATATTCAGATCCATAACTAACTATTGCACAATAATATTTTAGAGTATAACAGATTTATTTCAGAATAGTAACTAAATTACGGCATTCACTGTGCGCTCTTGTATAAGCCATTAAATTAAGCATGACAGTAACACTTAAAGTTGCTAGCTTTTACATCCACTCTGGAATCCAAAGACCACCACAGATTTCTTGTCCATAGTCTCTGATGGAGATCCCCCACACAAACTCCTCCCGACCTTTCTTTCTTCTCTAGTTTTTATAACAACTATACCCTTCGACTCGTACCCGAATATAAAACATTGTGACTGTTTAAGAAATAGATAGCACACTTAAAGTCCTAAGATAAATAACATTAAAAGTCGAATAAACTACTATATCATTCTTCTCGTTTGCTGTTCGTTTTTCCTACACTCTTCTCTTCCTGTAACTCCCTAACTCTTTTTCAACTTCTTTTCTTTTCACAGTACTAGCAGTTCCTGGGGATGCTACAGACTCAATTCAAATCGATGCTTCTTTTCAAGTAATGTTAATACTTCAATGTATTAAAGGATTTGAAATTGAGATTTGACCAGCTTTCTCCTCCTATTGCCTGATAAAATTAAACAACTGTCTGGTGTTGCAGAGCAATTAAAAAGGGAGACCTACTCAAACATTTTAGCTCTTGCATAGAAGTGTGGATATAAACCAGTCAAGGCTCTTCGTTTTCAATTTCAGAACATTCTGTATACCAATAATGCTCTGTTGCATTTCACTCTTCACTGGATACAGTGAGATTGCTAATCAGGATTACTTGATTCAGTCAACACTGATTTCAATAAAAAGACGAAAATTATCATAAATATAGAGAAAGTGCTGGCAGCAGTGACAGGCGATTAAAATCTCATTCACTTGGAATCAGCCTGATTCATGGTGGTCGGATTGAGACCGTCTTCATATCAGAAGTAGATGATTATTATCTTGCTCAGTCCAAGTCACTTCTGATTGCACATGCACACTCAAATTGGCACAAAACAGACCTGAGAACAAAACATCACCATGAAGGGGGCCTGGCTGTTTTAAAATTAGACTTTTAAACATATTTCTCTCATAAAAGGAAGGTATAACAAGGCTCATGCTAATTTGGTATGTAATCCTCAGTAAAGCTTTATTATGCATTTAGTCTGTCCTTAAGTGAATGAATGGCAAAGGAAAACATGTCATCTTGTACACAAAAGTGATCCAATGGCAGCTTGAATCTTTGCACACATTCAAATCGAAATGACTGCAGCACTGAAAACATATATTTGTAGAAGTATAATTTGTACTATATGACAATCTACTCAGCGGGCCATTTTTGTGCAAAATGTATGCAAAGAATATATTTTTTATTTTTTTTAATGGAAATATGAAGACTGGTAGGGGTATCGTTTGCAGTTACTATAGAACTGTGCATACATTTTGAAGGCAGAGAAAGGTCTCACTGTGTTTGTTGTCTGATTTTCGGCATCATCATCATCACACATGTGTTCATGTTTTTCAACCTTAGTGATGAGGGCTGAAGGTTGGGCCTTCTCAGAGCCAGCGTCAGACCCTCAAACCTTATAGGTCCACTTTGATCATATACATATCCATGAGCATCGAGCTGTCCTTCACAGATTCCTGTTCTAGCCTGTGAGCTTTACCCTCACACTCACTGAAAAAAACACCTATTTGGTTAAAACACTACCTGTGATGTATGTGTAATTTGGACCACCAGTTTCAGCAAGGCTGAGGTTACAATTCCTTCTTCGCACATGATCAACTGGGTTGACATTTTAAGTTGAATTAATACATGTTTGTTAAAATTGTTTGTAGTGCCTACTTCTTTAATAATTGATCAAATGAGTCACATTGCTTAATTAGATTTTTGGCACAATCAAGGCGGTTTTGTTTCCATATTCTTACCATAGGTCCCTTTTTTAAAAAAAATATCTCTTGCTCTCTTATTTACCATTTTCACTGAAATTATTTTAAAAAACAAATGTTTCAGGAGTAAGTGGGTCAGTTGATGAGTAAATGAGATAATGGTGAGTGAAGAAGCGGATTGGTGAGTGAGGGAATCAGTAAGCGTTTAATGAGTGCAATACAGTATCAGCATCCTGAAAGTGAAGGTTATAATACAGACCATTTGTATTTATGAAAACTGATATATTCTATAAAATGCTATTCACGAGCTTGACTTGTTGAATCATGTAGGAAAATGAAATATTATGTGGTATGGCTGGGCAGCCTTACAATTTAATATTATTACAATAAGAAAAAGATGGTCCTTGGACTCAAACTAATAAATGCTTAGCTCAGTCACGGTACAGTGGCAAAGAGCAGTTAGGATTTACTAGATGTACATGTCTTAAGCATTTTCCAGTACTATTATGGTTCATCAAAAATTGACACAACTCGATAAAAACCCAGCACCAATTTATAAAAATAAAGTATATTGTTATCTCAATTTAGACACCAAACTAAACAAGATAGAATACATATAACCCAAGATATGGATTTCCAAAGCAATATAAAATCATGCAGTTACATGGAGAGAGACTTTATCATTGTGGTCAGTATTTTCCTAGCCCGTGGAGTCAGGGTGCACAGTTGCCCTGCCTGTCCTTGGTGCAAAACGGGACCCACTAAGGGGTGCTGCTGAAAAGAAGATGCAAAAACACAAGCGTAGGGTTGTTGCTGATGTTGGTCGCAGGTGTTGTGGAATGCCCTCTTAAAGCAGTGTCGAATTATGGAGTCGGTAACTGAACTGGTGACCAACAAGCCTTGGTAGCGGTAACAGTAGTAAAAAGTAACTTTGACTTCTGCAGGTCCAGGGGAGTTCAGTTACGGCTTGAAACTTCAGGGATAGCTGGACTACAACTCCTACAATGCACTTCACCATCTGGATTTGGCCGGTTCATCAGAGGGCCTGATGGCCAGCTACTCTTTTGTTCCTGGGCGTTGAACTTTCAGTTTGCAGGGGACTAATCCAAGGGATTCTGAGGGTGCTGCTGGATTCTACAAGGGTCCCTCTGAAAGGGAGTGCCAAGTTTTAGCCAAGGACAATGGTTCACTCAGTTACAAGTCTGTTGTCTCAGAGAAACAGAATCCCTCTTTTGTGTTGGTGCAGTGGGCAAAGTCCTGTTGTCCATGACACAGGTCTGCTCTTGGTCCTTTTGTGTTGCAAGTGGTTCAAATCTGAGGCCCTTCAATCCTAGATTTAGGTGCGTTAGGGGTGTGGGAGCTAGTAGCCAATGTGCAGCTAATCCCTGCAGCTATTCGCCACTGAAGTGACCACATCCGGGGGGTGTAGGTCATATTTTCTACCCAGAACCCACTATTTCTGCCCTCCTAAGGATAGCAGAATTCTATTTTAGGTATGCAGACTAGGCTGATCACCGTAGAGTTGTGGCCAGCCTTCATGGAGGTGTACACCTCCTGCATACCTAATTTCCCCCCTTGCTTGGGTGCATGCATACCTAGAGCTTGTGAGAGGGCTGTGTCCTGCGTAGGGGGGCAGCTAAGATGTATATCAGAGGCTGTTAAGCCTTTGAAGCTCACCGCTCTGATGTGTCACTTGACTAGCCTGCTGGGGAGGCGGGAAGTGTGATCTCCTTCTTGCCCAGCCTTTGTTTCTGACTCCTGTAAGTGATCACACTGCCTGGCAAGGGGTCAAAACCCTGTCTTGGCAGCAGCAGGCAAGGGAAAGCAAGGGCTGGTCAGTCAGTGCACAGTGAAGCTAGTGCAACCAGGTGGGAAACCTCTAAGGTGTCACCTGGGTGCATGCCAGCCTTCCCTTGGCACTAGATTTATGTCAGGTGAGAGAAGGCACATTGTTTGACACCAAACTCCACATACTAGGTGGTAGCATAATGGAGTTCACAACCCGGGTCTGCCCGGTTGCAAGTCCCATGTTATTCTATGGCCCGCCTATTACGTATAGTGTACTTTAATGGTAAAGACACTTTAGACACATATAAGCTTGCACCTGCAAGTCTACACTCTTAATACACTGTACCATGCCTCTTGGGCACAAGAGTCCTTCTCTAGGGGTCACTGACATATACTAAAAGCAGTGCATTTGACTGTGACAGATATGGTGCGGGCACAGTCGAGTTGGAGCAGTTTGGACTTCTCCTGCAGTCTGCTATGGCAGGCCTTCTGTCTGTAGTTTGATTGGGTCACCCAGGTGGGCACAAAACCAGCTGCAGCCCGGGGGACCACTTTACCACCAATACTCTGGGTACCCCTGGTACCATATACTAGGGACTTATAAGGGAATAAAGTCTCTGTCAATTGGGATTGCCAATTCATACATATCAGTTTAAAGGAAAGAGCACCGGCACTGGAGCCTGGTTGGCAGGCTTTAGAGCATTTTTTGAGTCAAAAACCAGCATCTAATAATACAAAAAGGGGGGGGGACATCTGCAAAAAGGCCCTTTTTCTTAACCTAAAAACACATTGCATGACAATGGAATCCCATATACAGATTAGGAGAGTAAGGCTGAGAAACCAAATGTCAAAAGAGATTAGATGTTTTCCTCTTCCCTTTCATGACCTACCCTCTCGATCAAATGCTACCACAGTAGATAGACAAAGTTAGGCAGTAAAGGATCATATTATTGACACCCACAAACACCTTATATTGTTATAATGCAGTAATGCAGCTCTCCACAAGCACGGCAAATATCTTGTTGTACCTACCACCTTTTTGCCTATTCCTACTGTAAACATGTTTAAATGAAATAGCATACCTTGATACCCCAAACATGGCTTAACAAATTACATCATCTTTAAACCATAATAAATAAACTTTATTTAATCTTTAGTGCAGCTATAATTTGTAAATTTTGCGTTTTCAATTACTAAATAGACATAAAGTAACTAGGCATTTATATCTATGTTTTCCAACTTCAACTATATAAAACATTGGCTTTTAAAATCCTTCTGCAAAACTCAAATTTGAATACGTTCACTTGATAAAAGACCAATTCTGTCATACAATAAACCACCAAATGTATAAAAATAAAGAGATCTAGTAAATACACCATGCGGATTTAGCAAAAATGTCAATCTTTGGGGCTAGGGGCTTGATAAAATGGGAATAATAAGTAGCCGTATTCTGATGCATGGATAAAATTTCAAGGCATAGCAAGTTGCAGAAGATGGACATTTCAGAAAAGTAAAAACAACAAGAAATCATTGGGGCTTAAGGATATATAGGCCAATATAACTAGAATTGTTTACCTTTAAAAACTTTTGGGCCAGTTTGCAATGTTTTCTTTAAGAATCCTAATCATAACGTTTAGCCTTAAGCAATTAAAGAGTCAGACATAGATGTATTTCTGTTGCTCATTGGGAAACTGGGCTTAACATTTAGTAAAAACATAGGCCATATTAGAAAGAATGAAAAGAAGTACTGTATTTTTGTTGCTGAAGCATAACCCAAAAATAACATGTGTAGCACAGACTGATCAGTCAGAAGATCATGTATGAAGAACTGAGGGAAATAACTAAACATGATGAAGCAGAAATGTGGACATTTCAGCTGCATCTACTGCTTGTGAGCACACAGGTTACAGATTGCCAGAGATGGCAATATTAATACCATTACTAAAATAAAGGCTAAAACTGACTCAATCCACACTCAATCAATCAGTAGATTTGTGGAGTGCAGCTTGTTACACATGGGGGTATGCAGGCGCTGGCAAGGTCCAATTGATTAGTCTAATATCCAGGTCTTCAGGGACTTTCAGAACTCAGGAAGAGATGGTAAGGTCTGGAGATGAAAGATTAGATTGTTCCATGTGTTCCCTGCTAGGTAGGAGAAGAAGTAGCCTTTGCATCTGCTAAATATTGTGTGGGGGTTGAGGGTTTGATGAAGGCAGTGGGCAGAAGTGTCTGTTTTGCTGACAGAAGTTTATGCAGTTATTCAAGTAGGCGGGTCCGCTGTTGTGTCGGGCCTTGTATGCTTGGGTCAGAAGCTTGAGCTGGCATCTTTTCTGTACAGGGAGTCAGTGGAGTTCCCTGAGGTAGGGAGGGATGTGGGTTCATCTGGGAGATCCAGGATAAGTCTGACTGTGGTGTTCTGTATGGTCTATAGTCGGAGCAAGAGAAGGTGACCTGTGATCCCTGTGTAGAGAGTGTTGCTGTAGTCCAATCATCTGACTATGAGGGCCTAGGTGATGGTGCGCCATGAGCTATGGGGTAGCCATATAACTATCTTACGAAACATGCAGAGGATGAAGAAGCAGGAGGAGGAGACCGAATTGACCTGATTCATCATTGTTAGCCTGTTGTCCAGAATGATGCCTAGATTCCTGTGCATGGTCAGTAGGGTTGCGAGTAGGTCTGAGCTCTGAGGGCCACCAGGATGCTTCATGTGGGATGCTTTTGTTTCCAAAGATTAGTACCTCAGACTTGTCTCAGGGAAGCTTCAAGCAGCTGTCCGTCATTCAGTTGGTGACGTCCATCATGTAGTTGTGGATGTTGGTCTTGGTGTTGGTGGTGTCTTTGGAGAGGAAGAGGATGAATTGTGTGTCATTAGCATAGAATATGATGTTGAGTCTGTGCGTTTTGATGATGCTCGCCAGAGGTGTCATATAAGTGTTGAAGAGGGTGGAGCTGAGTTAGGATTCTTGGGGTACTCCAGAGATGAATTCCTTGGTTCAGAGGTGAAGAGGGAAGGCAAACGTTTTGCATTCTTCTGGTGAGGAAAGAGGCGACCTATCTGAGAGTGACTCCTTGGATGCCTATGTTGTGTAGCCTTGTGATGAGTGTGTTGTGGAGACCATATTAAAGGCTGACAAAAGGTCTAGGAGGATCAAAGCCACTGTCTCTCCTCACTTGTGTAGGGTTCGGATGTTGTCAGTAGCCGCGATGAGGTATGTCTCGGCGTTGTGGTTGCTGTGGAACCAGATTGGGAGGAGTCAAGTAGGAGGTTGTTTTCCAGAGATAAGGAGAGTTGTTGGTTAATGGATTTTCTAATACTTTGGCCTGGGAGCAAGGAGATCGGTCAAATGTTGTTGAGCTCACTGGGGTCTGCAGATGGTTTCCTTAGCGGGACAGTGACTTCTGTGTGTTGACTGTCTTCCGGGAAGGTGGCCATAGCAATTGAGGTGTTGACTAGTGTTATGAGTACATGGCTGATTCTGGCTTTGTGTAAAGTTGAAGATATGGTCAGGACATGGTTCAGTTGGGTCCCTCGAGTAGATTGAGTTCATGATGGAGGCGGTGTCATGTGGGACAAGCGTGTGCCATTTGGTTAATTGGATGTCTGTGGTGGTAGCAGGACTTGTGTTGATTGGAGAGGTCGGTGGTCTTGAGCTGGGGTTTGAAGTTCCTGTAGATGTTGGCAATTTTGTTGTGGAAGAGGTTTGCAAGGTTGTTGCAGAGTTCCTGTGAGGGAGTATTGTTGCAGCTGAGGGGCTTGAGAATTATTTGACGATGTTGAAGAGTTCTTTGCTGTTATTAGAGCTTAATTCCATTCGTGAGGCTGGGGATTTTTTCTTCAATTCTCTCAATTGTCTGTGGTGGAGATTGAGGAGTGTCTTGAAGGTGGTCTTGTCGGTCCTGTCCTTGTTGGTGAGCCATCTCCTTTGCAATAGTGTACAGTGTCGTTTGGTGGTTTATGAGGTCTTCAGTGTACCAACTAGCCTGCTACGTGGGCCTGCTGTGAGTGTTGTTGCCACTCGGAGCGACACTGTTTGTGCACTAGGTGATCCAAGTGTTGAGGTTTCTGACGTTCTGATCAAGGTCAGAGGCGGTGATGGGGTGGGTGGTTTCAGGGCATTGATCCATGTGTCTTTTGAGACTTTGCTCCAGTTGCGGTGGGGAGTGCTGGGCAGACTGAGGGTGGTGGTCCATGAGCTGATAATGTCAAAGTGGATAATGGAGTGGTCAGTCCAGCTGAGTTCCACAGTGTGGCTCTGACTGCTGCAGTCATTGAAGGTGAACATGGGGTCTGGCATGGCCTGCGGTGTGCATGGGCTCAAAGACAAGCTGGGTGAGTCCAAAGTTGCTCAGGCTATTGAGAAGATTGGTAGTGTTGATGTCTTTGGGGTTGTCAAGATGAGAATTGAGGTCCCTGGGGAAAATGTAGTTGTTGGAGTCTATGGCTAGGGGGCAATTAATTTGGTGATAAAGTTGCAGAAGGCTGGACATGGTCCTAGAGGGTGGTAGGCTAGGGTGCCCCTGATGGTGGTTTTGCAGTCTGTTTGGAGTCAGAAATTGAGGTGTTTCATGGCTGGGGCTATGTTGTCATTTGTGGTGGTGCATTGAATAGATTCCTTGTGTATGATGGTGATCCCTCTACCAGGCTGGCTGATGTGTTCAAGTGGGGTGATCTTGTAATCTCCAGGTATTGCAGTGTCAATGTCAGGTACAGAAGTAGGGTTAAGTCAGGTCTCAGTGAGGAAGAGAATGTCGGGTGTGAGGTAGGTCCCATATCTCAAAGATGTGTGTGCATAGTGACCGTGTGTTGAGAATGGTGCATACAAGTTGGTGTTTTTGTTCAGGAGGTGTATGTGGTGTGTTCAGGGTGGGGCTGGTCAGTGAGCCAGTGTGTGTGCTGTGGCAGCTGAAGTGGCAGTGGGTGCAAGAGAAAGGTCCTACCGTGGAACATGGGTTGTTGTGGAAGCAGTGTATGTTGTGGCATCTAGGGTCGAGGGTGTAGAGCTTGGCAATGGTGCAACTGGGGGGGTGGGCGAACCAGGGGTCATGGCACTGGGCATGGTCCAGGTATGGATGGGCACAGATGGGCCCTGTGAGGTGGGGGTGCACTGTGGGCTTCCAGAGACAGGAAGAAGAGGCAGGAAGACATGCTGGAGAGCAGACAAGGAGTGGGAAAATGGGTGAACGGTGGTGGAGTTTGGAGGTGAAAGGGGGTGAAGAGGGAGGTGGCAATAACAGAGTGAAAAAGGTGGCAAAAGCTTGCAGAAGGAGATGGCAAAAGTAAACAGAAAAAGGTGAGGAAAATTAATGGAAAAAGGTGGTAAAAGTACGTGGAAAAAAGTGGCAAAAGTAAATAGAAAAAGGTGGCAAAAGTATGTGGAAAAGGTGGCAAAAGTAAGCGGAGAAGAGTGGTAAAAGTAAGCAGAAAAAGGAGGCAAAGAAAGCAGAAAAAGGTTGCAAATGTACACAGGAAGAGGTGTCAAAGTAAGCAGAAAGAGGTGGCAAAGTAATCTGAAAAAAAGTGGCAAAAGTAAGCAGAAAAGTTAGAAACAAGAGAAAAAGGGGAGGCGGGAAGTGGGCACAGAGGTGTGAAGAGGAGAAGAGAGGAGAGCAGCGGTTTTTGGTGTAATGGAGCACTCGGTCCAAAAGGGCTTTGACTGGTCGGAGGACCAGTCCAGGTAAGAGGGGAGCCTGGGCACTTGGTCGATGGGGTCACACTGCAGCTGCCATTAAGTAGGTCCTGTGAGGTGGGAGGAGCACACAGGGTGGTGCTTCCAAAGGCAGGTGTAGCCATGAAACTACTGGGTGGCCAAGGTAGGGGGGAATATCAAGCATATTCAGAGCAGGTGGATACATTCTACTTGCATGAGCTACTGCACAGTCACTCTAATGGTGATGTTAGAGCAATTGTTTCAATGCAGGCTGTAAACAATTGTTTCCAGGCTTGTTTGCCAGTAATAAAATTTCTCAAGACATACTTTTATTTGGGACTATTTCATCTATGTGACTAATACCATTAACCCAAGCATTAATTGACTTCAATATAAATTTGCAGCCCGTAGATCAGTACAAGCATAAATTGATGAAGGGGCTTCTGTGGAACCTATGAAACACACCATTTAATCCAGGTGGAATGACTCAGTCATTCAACACCCCATTGTTGCTAAAATTAGTTCTATTGATCTGTGTAATAGTAAGTCATTTCACTGTGCATTTATGCCTTCGGGCTGTGACAGCAAACTATATAAAAACAACCAATTAATATCTTAAAATATTATGTACCATAAATATGTTTTACAATTAGCCACAATTTATTTTAATTAGCAATGTCACCGCACACAGAAGCAATGCCAATGTCAAAGGGCAAATCAATTTGTTAGTAAGACGTTACCAGATTAAATGAATAGCAACAGTCAATGATGAGGAACACTAGTTCGGTTTCTGTGAACCAGCTTGTGTCCTAAGCCATAAAAGACCGTTGGATCAATGGGGCAAGCCAAAATGTTATCTAAGGTCGGCATAATATATAAAATGAAGCTGTAGTTCTGCTGATTTATTGGTATGCTGTATAACTTTTGAATCAATTGAGTAGTTTTAACATGAGGAAAATTTAGCAATCACTGTCTTGTTGGTTTCTCTAGTATCGATCAATTAACTCAACTTAACTGGTTAAGTTTCCGGTTGATAATCTAGGTGTACATGACTCTCAAGCTAAAATACTTCTGATATAGGCAACAGGAGTCGTCTTCTGTGCAAGCATACTGTAGTGATTTTGGACATGGACTCTGTTTTTCTAACAATTATTCATTATGTTATTTAAGGATTAGTTAAATATGTCACATAGGCACACATATATTGGCTTCATGCTTTTAAGAAGCAACCAGCACACATGTTACACATTCAACTGAAATTAACTGGAGAATAATTCACTTGCATTCAGAAGATGTAGGTAGAAAGTCACACATTACTAACTGTGATGTGGCTAAAATGCATAAGATATCACAACTGTGGACCTTACTTGTTTCGCAAATGAGGAACATTCATCAAAAAGTAACCGATTTTGTGTTGGGTCTATTCAAAGTGTATAGACATCAGTACTATCTAAATAGAGTTGACAGGACAACCAACACTTTTTGTTGGTTGATCCACTTTCACAAAACTCTAAAATTACCTCTGTATTTTAAGAACTTCTGTTTAATTGGGTGACTTTTTGGTTGCCTAGGATTATGTTCCTCTTGACAGAAAAGTAGTGTCTCTTCAATTTTCAGGTTACATACAAAGACCATGCAACGATACATAGTCGTTATTGTTAAAGGGATGTGTGATTAAGAAAAATGATGCTGTTTCAATCAAAGGGATATTTACCTGAAAATAGTCAGGAAATAAAACATTAAACTAAACTTTTCAAATCGGAAAAGAAATTTGTATATGTGTATGATACATTGAAGAATCCAGCATATGAATTAAAAGACCCTCTGTGTGTAAACTAAACCTGATATATAGCTGCAATATGATAGAAACCGACCGGGAAAATGGGATACTCCATTTACTGAGCATTTCCGATGACTAAGTATGTGCTTTTGTTTTGGCACTAATTTAGAACTGCTTCTATGGTTTTGCACAATGAATTCAGGTATTGGAAATATGTCTCTACAGTTATATGCATTGAGCACGATACCATCTTTGATTATTTCATGGTCATTAAAAGGTGCATACAAAGATAATAAAGGATGAAACATGTTATTTCAATGTCAAAAATAATCTTGCACTTCAGTGTTTAAATGAAACATATATTGACTGATCAGAAACATGTCACATGTTTCTAACTGAAAGAGGTAGCACATCCACCGGCCTTTATGCAAGAAATCTTTTGTGTAAGACACCTATGCGTTTGAGTTTATTGTGTTTCCATTCTCATGTTTTCAAAATACTGTTCGATTTGCTTAGTGTGCCCTATGTAGTTTAAAGTATTCTGCACTGAATGAACTCTCCCTAGTCTTTTAAACTTACTCTTTTTTGCTGTTTTACCAGTGGTTATTTACCATTCCCTTTAGTTACTCCAATTAAATGTTTAGAGTGGTCAATCTTGTTTAGCTATTGTGGAAACATACTGTGATATTCTCTGTATTGCTATGGTTGTAGGCGGTGGTAAAATCAACTGCAATATTCTACAAATTAATTTTCCTGTAGGTATTACTCAACAAATATGGGAACAGGGAATAAGTGGTTGGAAGCGCTGGATTCATATCTATATGTAAGATATTGCACAGAAAGGTTATTCTCACCACTAACTGTTTGTTTGCAGCCTGATGCTTATACAAAACAAATGTTTTGATCCATTCTACTAGGCTCCTTGCAAGATGGAACTGAAAGAAGGTAGTGTTTGCTTATCTGTCACAGCTCTATTGGAATCATAGCACCTGTGTCTGGAAATTCAAAAGAATTGATATCTTTGAGTGGAAAAGGTCTTGATACGGCATAATATTTCAATTTACCTGTGAGTTATTATAACAATGGAAACTACCTACATATGGGTTTGATGAAGTGTGCACTGTGAGCACTACCAGTGACATGAACACATACACAGACTCTTGGGAAAAGTAAAACTAACCTAAAAAATAAAGTATAGTCTGATGGAACTCAATCACCTAGATGCAATGGAAAATCAATTTGCATGATAAAACACACAACTGAAATGTTTGACAAAATATAGAAATATTCTAGAGCTGTTACATTAAACTTTCAACCAATTTCGTGGAACGCAGCCAATTGATTCTTCCTACTTAATGTTATAAGAATACATAATTTGAAACTGTTTTAGGCCCAGTTCACTAAACTCTCTTTGGAAAACCTCATATTTACACATGTAGGCTGTTTTTTTAAGAATTCCTCAATTTTATTGAACTGAATATCTAAAACTGAATACTAAAGAAAATAGCCAGACTTGACCCTATTCCTGCAAGATGGCATGAAAGAAGGCCACTTGCATGATCAATGAATTTGAGCTTTATTGAGGGCGTTATCGAATCAATCCCAATTAACACCTGACTCCACAACAAAGTTATCTCATGAAAGTGCCAAATAATCTGCCCTAGAGAAACCAGACCCAGCCAACATACGTTGGTTTCCAGGAGCCCAAATGTAAACATCTTTCTGGGGTCCATTATAATATATATGTATTATAATTCAGCATTTGAAAATCTAGATTCAGATCTAATTCCACTGTAAACAGATGTGTATTTACATTGTATTATACAGGATCAGATACTCTAGCTGACAGCTCAACTTTACCCCTTTCATTCACTTTTGCCTTACACTCATCTATTTCATCCTGAGATTATGTTGGGGGGAAAAAGCTGTGTCAAAGAAGCAGGCAGCATTTTCATTTTATGATACCTCGAAAGAGGAAATTGCCTCCAAGGATTGTTGTTGTGCAGGAAGGTGTTCCTTCATGAACAAAAACAATCCTGCCTGTAATGCAGGCACCTTGCACTAAGTTGCAAGGATGAATATCTGTAAACATCTGTTATTTCAGCACCAGGATATCCTTATGGGTGAACCTGTGCTTTACAAATGTATTAAAGAAAATGCCAACCTGACATCTAAAGAAAATAGGTTTAATATTATTATTGCTCTCATAGATATGTAAGTGAGGTAGTATTTTAGTGCTGTTATGGTTACACTGATGACCCGAAGGCACACAGATCATAAATTACAGCACATTCAAAGTACATTTTCAATATTTTTGTTGAGCTGTAGCCCACACTTCTGCTTAACATAATTAAATGGTTTCAGTATTCAAATACTGGGTTTTTAGATCGAAAAATAGTTCCTTGCGATTGTATACTTAGCCTCTGAAGCATGTGACAAAATCCTTTGTATCAAAATGTATTTTTTTTTTCAAGTAGGTGCTTAAAATAGAGTTATAAGGCATTTTTAGGGCAAGAAAGTTGCCTATAGATGTCAAGAAACTTCCCAATGTAAACAAACAATTCGCCTCTACAAATATAGTTAGAATTTAGACTAAAAATGCCCTTTGGAAGTTATTTGGCAATTCTAAAGATTGTTGACTCTCCCATCAGCTTCCCCTTGCTTCACACACCTAGACATTAACCAAATGTTAAGTACCGTATAGGCACAGTAGAAGCCAGTGATTATGATAACATTTTAGCTGACTCTCAGACCATATCTACAGATGGCAGAAAATTATTCTTCCACCAGGCATCCATGCTTAACTATCAGGTAAACAGAACAAGCCAAGAGCCGCATGATGAAGATTTTTAACATTCTGTCAGGTGCCCCCAGTGAAACTCAAAAGTTAAAAGTGCTATTCCTTGATTGGTTATAACACGTGGAACTGCACTGTCCTTGAAATTCAATCTTGAGCACAGCGCATTTTTGCATTTACTGTTTTCTCAAACAGGCAGCACACCAAGGATGTCTGGACAGGCCAAATCCATGAATGAAGCAGATTAATAGCACCCTGAGAGAAGTGTGGGGCAGGGAGGGTAGGGGCGGCTGCAACAGTGTGTGTGTGTGTGTGTGCGCTCGCGTTTGCATGTGTATATACATATATATATATATGTATATATATATATATATATATATATATATATATATATATATATATATATATATATTCCCGGAGCGAGACCGACGTTTTGAAAATTTCGCAAAGATTCGTCAACCGGCGCCAAAGTTATTGGGAAAAGATAGAACGCTTTTTGAATAGAAACAAGGTCTTAACTATAACTACCTACCGGCGGCCGCCAGTTGGTAATATATATATATATATATATATATATATATATATATATATATATATATATATATATATATATATATATATATATATTCACTTAAAAAACCATAGGTTTCACACATGTTATAGTTAGGTGGTCCTTTCACTCGTAAAAAACCAATGAAATTCCACCGTTATAGTTAGTTCAGATAACTATAACTCGCGCGCCCGCAATCCAGTGCTCATGACGTCACATATTTCATCACTCATGACATGGTCAGTGGCATCACTCATGACATCACTGATGACATCATCCTTGTGATAGAGTGGTGGTCGCGCGAGTTATAGTTATCTGAACTAACTATAACGGGGGAATTTCATTGGTTTTTTACGCGCGAAATGTCCACCTAACTATAACATGTGTGAAACCTATGATTTTTTAAGTGAATTTGCAAGGTTTTTGTGCTAATTCCTAACTGTAACGTGTGTGAAATCTATGGTTTTTTCAGTGAATTTGTATAGTTTTTTAAATGCTAAGTTATGTATGTATTATTATTTTTTTTATATATTTATTTTACAATAAACTAC